>NC_083288.1:50209507-50407893 GCF_963506605.1 Zootoca vivipara
GCTTGCGGTGCTTAATAATAATACTAATAATATAATTCATTCATGCCCCGCCCACCTGGCTGGGTTTCCCCACATGGTACTGCAGTTCCTTTCCACAGTCAGGGAGAGCTAGGAGCAGAAGGCCAGAAAGGACTCACCTCGACGGGTCCCTCCAGCAACACTGAGTGGGTGAAATCTATGTACTCGCCATCTAGAGAGAACATGCCCAAGGCTTCGGATCGGTTGGTATTGCCAATCTAAGGGAAAAAGAGAGAACTAAGGTTTTCGTCCCAGTCACCGGTTTGGGGGGGGGAGAGAAAGGGGCCCTTGCTAGCTCACTTTCCCACCAAGAGAGAGCCCAGGATGAGGAGAAGGCCAGCTGCCCATTAACCACAATATTTAGTGGAAAGAAGAAAAGGCACTGGGGAAGAAGCCTTGCTGTGAGGCTGGGGGCAGTTGCCGGCAGTCAAGTGGGCTGGTATGTGTGTGGGGGGGTCCCCTGCCTTCTGCATTTTGAGGCACTTGATGTTGTCGAAGCACTTCTTGAGGTGGGGCTGGACGGCTTCCGGGTTGCGCGACTGGCCCAAGATCTCCAGCAGGTCGTCGTTGGAGAGGAAGTAGAAGCGGGGGAAGATGTGGCGCTTGGTCTCCAGGTACATGTCGAGGGACTTCTGGATCTCTTCCAGAGCGCTGTTCATTTCCACCAGCTTGTCCAACAGTCCTGTGGTGGCGGGGGGGGGGGTTTGAGCATCACAAAACAGTCGCAAGTGGCCCCGCTGCCCCTGGAAAAGAAACCCACCCACTTTGGCCTATCCGCACACCTTCTGCAGGTGCTGAAGTGCCCATGCCATAATAATAATAACAATAAATAAATAAATAAACCCCACCCATCTGGCTAAGTTTCCCCAGCCATTCTGGGTGGCTCCCATCACAGTATTAAAAACACGTTAAAACATCAAACATTAAAAACTTCCCTAAACAGGGCTGCCTTCAGATGTCTTCTAAAAGTCAGATAGTTGTTTATTTCCTTGACATCTGGTTGGAGGGCGTTCTGCAGGGTGGGCGCCACCACTGAGAAGGCCGTCTGCCTGGTTCCCCGTAACCCCACTTCTCGTAGTGAGGGAACTGCCAGAAGGCCCTTGGAGCTGGACCTCAGTGTCCGGGCTGAGCGATCGGGGTGGAGACGCTCCTTCAGGGATACAGGGCCGAGGCCGTTTAGGGCTTTAAAGTCAGCACCAACACTTTGAATGTAGGAGCCATTGTAGGTCTTTCAGGACCGGTGTTATATGGTCTCGGCGGCTACTCCCAGTCACCAGTCTAGCTGCCGCATTCTGGATTAGTTGTAGTTTCCGAGTCACCTTCAAAAGTAGCCCCATGTAGAGCACATTGCAGTAGTCCAAGCGGGAGATAACTAGCAAGGTCCTGTGTGGCCTGCCCTCTACTTCCCTGACGCTTGTCACATTTAATCGCACTGCACCAAACAGGACTGCCCGTCATATCATAGAATTACAGAGTTCGAAGGGTCCCCTAAGGATCATCAACTCCTTGAAATACAGGAATCACAACTAAATCCCTGACTGATGAAACACCTCCAGCAAAGGAGAGCCCATCGCCTTCCGAGGCTCTGCTCTTGAATGGCTCCTGCTGACAGAAAGTTCTTCCTAATGTTTCATAGGAAGCTGCCTTAAACCATCTGGGCCCATCTAGCCCAGTGTTGCTGCCTCTGGCTGGCAGCTGCTCTCTCAGGTCTCCGGCAGTGAGACCTCTCTCATCACCTGTCACCTGAGGCTATTGTGTTGGGCTGAACCTGGGGCCTCCTTCCTGCAAATCAGGAGGGCACACCCCCGCTCCTGAGCTTTTGTCACCTCCCCTCCTTGCTTCTCCTTCAGGGCCGGCGCGTCCATTTAGGCGAACTAGGCAGTTGCCTAGGGCGCCAAAATGGAGGGGGCGCTGGCCAGCCTGCCGGGGGGGGGGGGGGAAGGAAGCCTGCTCTTGCGAGAGGCGGCTGGGCCGCTTTCCCTTCCCCCCGCCCCACAGTGAGCCGGGGAGAAGGGAGATGCGGCCGACCGCCCCTGCGAGAGGTGGCGACAGGATCAGCGCCCCGAAAGCGCTCCTTTCGGGGCACTCATCCTGCCGCCGCCTCTCGCAAGAGCAGGCTTCCTCTCCCCCCCTCTTTTTTCTCTCTCCCTTCTTTCTCTCTCTCTCTCTCTCTCTTACCCACCCCTTCCTTCCTTCCTTCCTTCCTTCCTTCCTTCCTTCCTTCCTTCCTTCCTTCCTTCCTTCCTTCCTTCCTTCTCTCTCTCTTCCCTCCCTCCCTCTCTCTCGCTATTTCCCTCTCACCCCCTCCTCCCGCCCTTACACACACTCTCTCTCCTCTCCTTCTCTCCTTCTCTCTTTCTTCCCTCTCTCTTCCCTCTCTCTCTCTCTCTCTTTCCCTCTCATCCCCTGGGGGGAGCCAGAAGGTGATCTGCCTAGGGCACAAAAAACCCTAGCACCGGCCCTGTTCTCCTTGCACCCCCTCCCGCAAAGCAGCAGCACCTGGGTAATGTGTGGCCCGCAGAGCGTTGTTGTCCTTCACAAAGCGGTCCATGATGGTCTTCCAGCTGCTGTTGATGCGGTCAAAGGAGGCCGACTCACCGGGCAGCTGCTTGCGGATGTCTTCCCCCAAGAAGATGTTCTGGGGAAGGGAGGCGGGAGGAGGAGGAGGAGAGTGAGGGTGAGGCACAAATTGCTGGGATCACCTGCACTTTTGGGGATAGAGGTCACCAGGCACTGCCCGCCTTGCCCACAGTAGCAGCACAGAGGATCTGAGAGGCTCTTGCCCAACCCAGCCTCTGGGACCCCAGGGCAGGCGAGAACATGGGAGAAGTCGCAAAGGTCTCTTTTTATCATGTAAGCTTTCTGTAATACAGTAAGATATAGTAAACTAATGTAAAAAAATAAGAATTAAAAGCTACAAAAAGTATAAAATAGAGTAAGTAGAACACAGAGTTCCATCTTAACAGTGGTTCTTAACCCTTACCACACACAGAGAGCTCCTCCCAGCTCTGACCCGAGATATTCCTTTCTCCTCTCAGATCTCACCTGGAATCTTTCCTTTCTCCTCCCAGCCTCTCATCTTGGAAGACCAACATTTCCCTGCCTCCCACCCAGGGTCCTCCATCAAACATCTACTGCCCCCATGAGTATGCAATCTCTGGACCTCAATAAAGGCCCCGAGTGGAGGACACCAAGGAGAAAAGAGAAGAAAACAAAGAGAGACAAGAACAACAAAAGGAGAGGCAGGAAAAGAGTAAAGGAAAGAGAAAGAAGCACGAAGAAGAAAGGATAGAGAGAGAAAAACAGGAAAAGGAAAAGAAACAATAAAGATAAAGAGGGCTTCTGATTTTCCATCTGCTGGTTATATTACAAAAAGAAGAAGAAAACAAGACATTCAGTCTATGATAACCATCAATCCTTTCCACTTCCTGTTAAAACATTATTTCTTTTAAGTCAAAGTGTCTCAAAATCATTCATTTCTTTTCCCCACAAAAAGTCCAAGCGGGGTTCTTGAATTGTTATTATTATTATTGGTAAATGTCAACCATGTTTTTTCTTTAATATCAACTTTACTTCCATCAATTGCCAACACCATTCCTCCACTCTGAGTAACAATAAATTCTTCCGCAAAGGTCCCGAGGCAACCAGAAGTGCCTTGGCTTGTGGAAGTTTCATCTGACAGGCCCCTGCAACAACCCCTCCCGCCACCTCCAGAGCCCTGCCTTGATCCTGAACTCTCTCCCTTCACCCCCTGGGCCTCATGTGCAAAGGCAACAGGGTACCCTAGGAAGCTCAGAGTCAGTGTAGGAGGACTTGTTGGGTTGCCAGGAGTCTCCTTGGGAGCAGGAGTCTAGTCAAGGAGGGAGAAGATGACCAGGAAGAGAAGAAGATATTAAGTCACCCGGAGTCCTCTGGACCAATGGAGGTGAATTTACAGAGGTGGCTGGGCCTCCTTCAAAGGGGTGCCACATTTTCTGTGCAGCAGGATGCCACACTTGCAACATATCCTGAGGGTTGTGGGTAATTTCCCCCTCTCAGATTCTGTTTAAAAAGTTACCCTTGCTTTCTGACTGAAAGAGAGACTGCCCATAGTGGCCATAGCTGCCAAGTCTCCCGTCTCCCCCAGGAAACCCCCGTTTTTCCGGCTGTCCCCAGCCGAAAAAACGGATTTTTTTGTTTCCCCCCGGTTTATTCTGGTGCGGCGGCCATTTTGGAACTGGGCGCAGCATGCTCAGAAGCGACTTTTGATGCTGCTCTGCCCAGTTCCAAAATGGCTGCAGCGCGACTTCTGGTGTGGTGGCGGCGGCCATTTTGGAACTGGGCACAGCAGCAGCAAAAGTCACTTCTGAGCATGCTCTGCCCAGTTCCAATATGGTCACCGCGCTACTTCCGGTATGCTACGTTCGGTCCAGTCCCTTATTTTTCAGAGAGGAACATGGCAGGTATGCATAGTGGCACGAAGGAAGGACCTGCTTCTTTCCTTTCTTTCTGTGGAAGATGCAGAACAGCCATCACTGAAACCCTCTAATGCCCCCTCCTCTGATCTGCTCACATTTAACGCTTGCTCAGAGGCCTGTCTGATAGCACCAAGACAGAACGGTTACTTGTTGCCCAAAGAGAGAGAGAGAGACAGTTTCTCATTTCCATCAGTGAAGCCCCCAAGTGCCTGTTGCTACCGCCTTTTCTGCCTTCTGGAGAAAGCGAGCCTCACCTCCAAGTACATCCACTGTCGCTGGACCGTCAGCAGCATCTCAATCACCTCCAGGATGAGCGAGAGGCAGCGCTCCCAGCGGTCCACGTCCTTCTCAAAGGGCTTCACGAAGCGCGAGGCCTTCATGGTGGACAAGACCACCTGATTGTCATCCAGAGCCTGGAAGACGTCTTCGGTTCCTCTGCAGAAATGGGGAGCACGTGAGCACAGGCCTTCCCGGACAGGGCCCAAAGCCTGGAACCCTTGTAAGGTCAGAGCATGCATGCAAGATCAGAATCCCTCTCTGGCTTCTGACTGGGCTGGAATGTACTGACAAGCCCCACTTTAGACAGTGTCTGGACCACAAGCTCCTAAATCTCCCGCGTCGTTTTATTTATTTATACTTCAGAAAAACTGTGCTCTGCCCTTCCACCACGGTTGCAATGATTCTGGAAGCTCGCAACAATTTCTAAAATCAATAATGAGAGCATTAAAAAAAACAAAAAACTAAGGCAGGCACAAAATTTTAAAACCAGGGATATGGACAGCAGACAAAAACCCTAAAAAAGAGGGGGCCAGAAATTTAAAGCTACCCAGCCCAACTGGACAAATCCCGGCCAGAGGCCATGACAGAAATGCAACCTGGGTCCTGCTCTGGCATGTGCCAGAGTGCCTGGGTGAAGGGGTGAAGGGGTCACCCTTTTTTTACACCTCCTGCACTGGGCCTACCTGACACGGTGGTGTCCCTTGTCCTTGTATGGCACGATGTCCAAAGTGGTGGCGTCCCAGGTCTTGGCAATGTTTGCAAGAGCCTGCAGGGAAGGCAACGAAGGCCAATTGCCAATGCTGACAGAGAGAGAGGCTGGAGGCTGGGCACCCGGTGGCTAAAGCAGCAGCAGGACCACTTCCCCAAGCCACACCCACCTGAGGTTATGCATGATGTCAGGTGGGATACAGTAAAAAAATGTGACTCCCTGCCATTTACAGGCATTTTGAGCAAAGGGAAATGGCGACCAGGTGACTGGCAGGTTGGGTGGTAAAGGAGGCCAGGAGCTGGTCTGATCCAGTTCCCCACCCCTGCTCAATGTGGGGGTGAAGTGGGCCCCCTGCAAGTGATGCTTGAGGCATCCTTCTTTCTGAGGAAGGATGGGGCAGGGCCCCAGAGCAGCCAACGCTACCTGCTCAATGGCCAGCTCCTTGGTGGCCGAGGAAGAGATCTCGCCAATCTTTTCCACGTGTTTATCCAGACCAAGCTCAATGATGTTCTCCAGCCTGAAATCCTCAGCGTCCTGGTCAAATGCCCTGAGGACCAGGTCCTTCACCTGTTCCCAGTGCCTGCAGGGAACCAGAACAAGCCAATCAGAGGGTCTCTCTCTTTTCTGGGTGAAGAGCTGAGCACTTCAGCACCAAGAAGAATCTTATGCCTTTGAACCCTAGCTATTCATGGGCAGTCTAGGGAACTTCTCCTCTTGGCCAGACAATTCCCAGCATCTCGCCTCCACGTCTCCAGCCCACCGCCCTGGTCTCTGCCCACTTTGCTTTGTTGATGAGAAGATAGGCCAGTGCCCCAGGCCCAAGAACACCTGAAAATCATTATCAGAAATCATGGGGTAGGTGCCAGAAGCCCCTGCAACCACCCGGTTGCAAGACCCAAAATATATCCAGGGCAGCCTGTTCCACAGTGATGGAGTAACATTGCCTTAATGGGATGTTCGGATCTTGGACGACGACTGCAGGAGGTATACCATTCATTGTGGCCTGGGTCATGTCACAGAGGGGTCTCCATGGTCCACCCTTCTTTTCCAGCTCCATAGGATCCTCATCAACCTTCCCCAAAAGGAACAGCCTAGCCAGTAATCAAACTGCCTACCTCTCTCGCAAGGCCGGGTTCCTGAGGTCTGTGATTAAGGGCATGGTCTTCTTAAACTGCTCGATCTTCGCCTTGGAGGTATCAATGATCTCCCAGTTCCGATCCTAAAGTAGAAAAAGTCAATGGGAGTTTATAAAAACTGTGGAAGGCTGAAAAACATCTGCTGCGGTAACCCTGTCAGATGGGCAGGGATATTATTATTATTATTATTATTATTATTATTATTATTATTATCAACATCATCATCAGAACTAATACCGGGATTGCAGGCAACTGCCAATAGGCCCTTCAGCACTCATCTTGCTGTGCCTGCCTCCTCTCCCAAGAAGACACAATCCAGGCCACCCACTGCAGCAATTGAAGGGATGCCTCCACCCTTAATCCTGGGGGACTGCTTGTCAGGGATCGTGCCAAGGAAGGCTGCACAGATGAGGAATGGTGGGAGCCTCCCCCTCCCCCTGCTCCTTATCCAGATCCTGAATCTTCCCAGGAGCAGTGGAACTGTATAGATTTGAAACAGTGATTCACAGAGGGACATAGTTCAGAAGACAAAAGTTAGGAAGAACTGGGTGGTGAACAGCTAGGAGGAGAAGAACCGGGGGAGAGAGAGAGAGTTAACAGACACTGGTTTGCTGGAAAGGGTCCAACTGATCAGTCTAAGGTCACAGAGATTAGATAACGTAGCTGCACAGAAGGCAGTGGTTGCGAGATCAGGTTGCAAGACGAGGGTGACTCGGGGTGTGTGTGTAAACCTTAACTGGGAGCACCTTTACTCCGAGAATGGACTCTTTGTTCTTCCACTGTGATCATTAAAATCTCTTTAAATGGTAAGAAACTATATTTACTTTGTTCTGCTTATCCATGGCCAAAGGGAGGGGGGAAGCCGCTTCCTCAAAGCCTGACATTGCTTTTCTTAGGATGGAAGCACAGAAGGAAAAGCAGCCAATCCTGCGAAATGCCCTTTTGAGTCCCCAATGGGAAAATGACCCCCTGTGGCCCTAAAAAGGGTCAGCTGGGCATCATTGCAGGGACACGACCCATGCTTTGCCCTTTACCTTAAGCTCTTTGCTCAGCTTGTTCAGCTTGCGGAAAAGTGCGAATGCTATGTTCTCCATCACTTCTGTCTTCAGGGTCTTGAAGCTGACTACCTTCCACTCATTCCAGTGGACCTCCCACTCTTTGGTGATCTCCCACACTTGCTGGATGTAATCCAACTCCTGCAGGGGGCGCAGAAGAGAGGTCAGCGACGGCAAGCTCGCCTGCAGGCCTACCCCAGAATTCAGCTTCCTTCTTTCTGGTGGAGGAGGTGGTGGACGGGTCGGTCAAGGCAAGCTCCCTCCCCGCAGAGCCAATCCTACCCTCTCCAGCTTCTGAAGGTCCTTGGAGGCCGGCTGGTCGATCTTAAAGATGCCCAGGTTAGAACGAAGGGTGTTCTCCTCCTCCTTCATCTGGGCCAGCAGTCGCCTCATTTCAGCAATCTGCTCCAGAGCAGCATCGGCCGACAAGGCGCTGGTGAAAGGACCTAGCATGGAAGGAGAGAGAGGAGGAGTCAATAACCCCAAGCCCTTTTCTTCCTCCCTGCCCTCTCTGCTTGGCCATCCAGTTGCATAAGGAGTCTGGAGGAAGGCAATGATAGGTGAAGGCAGCAGTGCTCAGTATAAGGTGAGACAGAGACCTGGTTACAGGTGTGCTAGGATGTCAGTCCCACTGAGGACAGAGGCTTACCCCCGTCATAGAATGAATTGTACACCTGGAAGTTTTGGTGCAATGTGAACAATGGTTTAAATGACACGGTGCTTGGTCTCACGTTTTGAGTTAGCACATGCCCTATGTCTGGATGTTCCAAGATAAGAGAGCAGGTGCACTGGGTTATCACAGCAACACCAGCAAGGTTGAGTGTGCGACTTGATGACTCCTTCGCCTTCCCATTTCGGGAATGCTTTCGTTATGTGAAGTCCTGTCCTGACGCCTGCCCATGTCTCGGTCCTGTTTGCTGTCAGGGTCTGACTCTGAATCTGCGAGAGTCAGGGGAAGAGGCTGCGGGTTTTACACAGCAGCGATAGCTAGCATGGCGACAGTGTTAGTCAATCTCTCTGTACATATGCATCCTTACTTCAAAGACCAGAAGTACTGTATAAAGTCCATAGTAGTGTTTAGCTTTGTCTTATGTCTGGAGACAATAAAGACTTTGTTACTTAGAACTGTATGGGAGAGAAGTTGCTGTTTTTCTTTTTATTATGTATTTTGTGGTTTTATATCTTGATTTTATTCTGTGAACCACCCTGCGACCCCCGGGTATAGGGCAGTACAGTATATAAATTCTAACAACAACAACAACAACAACAACAACAACAACAACAACAACAACAACAACAACAACAAGGGATTCAGGAAGAAGCCGTTCTGCTGGGAGAAGGAAATCTCTGAAGACTTGGCTGGGACTCTGCATACATCACACGGGTTGAGGAGTGGTGAGCTACCAAACCGAATTCCAACAAGAAGCAACCCCAGGTGTCATCAAGTCCAACCCCTTGCAATGCAGGAAATAAGGAGAGCCCACCACGTTCCAAGGGAGTCCGTTCCACTGTCGAGCGGCTCTTACTGCCCATGTAACTACATTGCACCTTCCTTCTCTGGATTCCTTCCAGGAGGAGAATCTGCATCTCACATACAAACACAACCCCCGCCGGGTCTGTTCGGTCCTTAGCTACTACGGCTGCCTTTGCAATTGGCTCACAAGATGGCTACTGCCACAGCCAATGGTAAGCCACTTCCTTGCAAAGGCAGCTTCGGTGGCTGGGGACCAGGCAGCGGGCGGGACGGTGCCAGTGGCAACCTTCTCCTTCCTGGAGAACAGTATGAACTTGCTGCACAATAATCCCGAGGGGGTTTACTTCCAAGTAAATGTACAAAGGATCAGACAAGAAGCCTCCCTTGTGGCGTGTGCAGATGGGAGCCAGGAGGCACATTTACCAGACGCAGCCCTGGCTGCGGGCCTCCAGTTAAGAGTTTAAGATGCCTGTAAAAACAGCAGGAGCCAGATTTCCATCGAGCCTGGGCTGCTTTACAGATTCTTCTGAGGCCTTTAAAACAAGCAAAGCCCAGGCTGAGGTTTCACGCAATCGACCAAAGGGGAGGGGGTGGGATTCTTTGCCTTGCAAAGGGAAAGGTGCCCTTGGCTGTAAAAAGACTTGGCCACCGAGGAGGGAAAGAGGGTGGGGGTGGGGGGCAGAGAGAGAGAGAGAGCGCCTGGGCTCCCCCCTGCGGCCATTTACCATTGGCGCCAAAGTCTTGCAGGAGATTCTGGGCCTTCTTCTTGAAGTCGTCTGCACAGTGGATGAGGCCCGTCTTGAACTTCTCCTTGTGCTTCTTCAGCATGGCCTCGCTGTCCAGGATGCACTGCTGGAAGGCCAGCCACTCCGAGTTCAGCTCCCCAAGAAGCTGCAGCACCTGGAAGCGAGAGGGGAGGAAGAGGAGGAGGAAGAAGGAAGAAGAGAACACAGAGGTCAGAGGAAGGGGATCAGAGGCAAGGAGGCACTCCAGAGAAGAGAGAAGCGTGACCTCCCCCCTTCCCCAAACAGCTGCTCCCTTGCTCTGCCTGCCCGCCACCATGCCCGCCACCCTCATCCCAGAGATCAATCAGATTTGTGCCTGGCTCTTGCCCTCAGCAGGGCGCGTAACTTAATTCCGAGAGCGTCTACCTCAGCAAAAAAAGGGAGAATATTACGTTCAGGATCACTTTGGCAGGGAAAGAGGGAGAAGGAGGAGGCCGCCCTCCTCCCATGGCCGCCAGAGAGCCCCTCGCACCTCTTCCTCCACTGCAACCTCGTACTTCTCGAGGATGGCAAACTGCTCGTGGATGGGGGGGATCTGCCCCTCGATCTTGGGCAGCTCGTTCTGGAGGGTCTCGTGCAGCTGCAGGCTCCGGCTGAGCTCCTCCAGGGTCTGCGGAGGACGGCTGACACTGTGCGGGGGGCAAAGGGGGTCCAGTCAGAGGGAGGATCCGGAGGCTGGGGCAGAGAACACTTCCGGGGGGAGGGGAGGGGCGGGCTCGGTACTCACTCGGCGGCGTTGTCCTGGAGGTAGGCATACAGCTCCCTCAGTCGGCTGGTGGCCATCTCATTCAGCAGGTTGGTCAGCTTGTGCTGCCACTCGTTGCAGTGCTGGACCACGGCGGACTTCAGGTGGGAGCAGTCCAGGAGCACAAACTGGATGCTGAGCACCGTCTCCTCCTTCTGGACGTTGTTGGCCACCTCCATGTACCTGCAGGGGCCATACGAGCCCAGTAAGAAAAGCAGGAGGGCTTTGCCTGGAGACCTCAGCCCCATCCTATCCTGCCCCACTCCTTCCAGAGGCTCCAACTTCATGAAAGAGGAACCGCTGCCAGACAACGACACCCCCAGGGAAGCCCTCTGCATGCTGCTGAACTGTGACAATTCCCAGCAGTTATGACGTAAGAACCAACCACCACCACCACAACAACAATTTATTTATACCCCGCCCATCTGGCTGGGTTTCCCCATCCGCTCTGGGCGGCTCCCAACAGAATATTAAAAACACGTTAAAACATCAAACGTTTAAAACATCCCTAAACAGGGCTGCCTTCAGATGTCTTCTAAAAGATAGTTGTTCTATTTCGTTGGCATCTGACGGGAGGGCGTTCCACAGGGCAGGTGCCACTACCAAGAAGGCCTCTGCCTGGTTCCCTATAACCTCATTTCTTGCAGTGAGGGAACTGCCAGAAGGATCTGGGAGCTGGACGTCAGTGTCTGGGCTGAACGATGGGGGTGGAGACACACCTTCAGGTGTACTGGGGGCCAAGGCCATTTAGGGCTTTAAAGGTCAGCACCAACGCTTTGAATTGTGTAGGTCTTCCAGGACTGGTGTTATGTGGTCTTGGCAGCCACTCCCAGCCACCAGTCTAGCTTCCACATTCTGGATTAGTTGCATTTTCCAGGTCACCTTCAAAGGTAGCCCCATGTAGAGTGCATTGCAGTAGTCCAAGCGGGAGATAACCAGAGCATGCACCACTCTGTGTCTGTGGGCAGGGAGGGTCCCATTCGGCGTATCAGATGGAGCTAGCAGACAGCTGCCCTGGACATAGAATTGACCTGTACCTCCATGGACACCTGTGAGTCCAAAATGACTCCCAGGACATAGCGGTTAGAGCGTCAGACTCGGGCCCAGGAGAGGGTCCAGTCCCCACTTGACCATGAAGCTCACTGGATGACATGGGCCAGTTACAGTCTCTCAGCCTCAGCTACCTCACAGGGGTTGCAGGGTTAGGATACAGGGCTACGCTGTCAGGAGTATGGGCAGGAGACAGGCTCTGGGACCTGTAGTGGTTTGCAGGACTGGGGCCTGCCTCAGCTTGTGCTGGAGGAGCAAGGAGTGGTCACTCAGGTGAGGCTTCAGCTTGTGCTGGAGAGGCAAGGAGGGGTCACTCAGGTGAGGCCACTTGATATCTCACTGCACCTGGTGGCAGGAGCTGGGAGGGATAAAAGCTCAGCATTTCCCTTCAGCTCTTGGCCACAGCAACGCTATCCCTGCCTGGTTGCCTCTGGCCTCTTGCTCCTTGGACTCTTGCCTTGCTGACGCCTTGCCCCTCAACCCTTGGACCTTATCCTTGCCGACGCCTTGCTCCTTGACTCCCAGACCATGGCCTCTGCCTTGCTCCTTGACCCTGTAACTGCCTGCTGCTGGACCCTCAGCCCTGCACCTGTTCCTGCTTCTACACCACCATCTTGCCTCTGGTCCTGACGTCCTCAGACAGGGCTTCAACCGCCCGCCGACCGGAACGTGACATACGCCACCTCGCGCTCCTCAGAAAGGTGCGATAGAAATGTAATAACAAATAAAAATAAGAAGGGCCCTGCTGGAGAGGGCCAGTGGCCCACCTAGTCCAGCGTCCTGTTCTCACAGTGGCCAGCCAGATGCCCCAGAGGGAAACCCACAAGCAGAATTCCAATGCAAGACCCGCTCTCCCCTCCTGTGGTTTCCAGCAACTGCTGTTCAGATCCAGTGCTGCCTCCAGCTGTGCAGGCAGAGCGCAGCCACCATGGCTAGAAGCCATCAATAGCAGCCAACATGGACAGTGGTCGGGGATGGTGGAAGGCATAATTCTGTAGTGCCACAGGTTTCCAACGGAGGGGCTGACAACTCAAGGGTAGCTGGAAAGAGAGAAGCGTGGGGCCTTTTGTGCAGACATGTTTTTTGTCCTTCTGTGGATGGCAGGACCCCAGTCAGAGGCGGATGGATCAGACCAAAAGGTCAAAGCAGGAATGGAGGAAGGTGCCCTATTCCTAGTGAGCTAGTTGGGGTCCATCTAGTTTAGTACCAGCTGCGCAATGTCTCCCGGGTTTCAGGCGGACCTCTTTCCCAGTCCTGCCTGGAGATGCCAGGGATTGAATCTGGAACCTTCTGCAGGCAAAGATGGGCTCTCTTTCCCCAAGCTCAGCATCCTGCTTCCCCCCTCAACCAACCAGAGGCCCCGCTGGGAAGCCCACAAGCAGGGCCTGCAGGCAGCTCTCTCCCCTTCCGTCGCACCTCAGCAACTGGTATTCAGAGGAGGTCGGCACGCCGCCCCTGCACTCAAAAGCCCGCCTGCGCTGCAGGAAAAAGGGGCTTTTGCAAAGCTGCTTGACATTCCGATGAAGTTTGCTGAACTCCTGAACAGCAGGTGCTCTGGTGTCACAGTAATGAATCTAACTTACCTAGGCGTAACCTACATAGATTATAGCCAGATTCTTTAATACATCACATCCATCTAATCTGCAATCTCACCTCACCTAGACTCTAAATAGGGTATCATTTGACCCAGATCTAAATATCCCAAGATTAATTCCCTGCTTCACGTTCTCGGCTAGCTAGTTGGAAGAGGCTGGGGGACGGGATGGAATATCTGGACATGCCGGGGGGGGGGTGGATTTTAGGCAAAGCATGCATTCACCCTCATGCAAGACTATTCACGTAGAATCACATGATGCATATGCTGTGAAAGGAAGACAGGCCGCTGCCTGGACACACGCAAGGTGCAAAGTGGCCCTCGGACCACGTCCGGCCATGTCCCTGGGATGCGCAATGGGAACAGCCACTTTGGGGAGAGAGAAGCGGATCCCTCCGTGCGATTTGTTAATTGAAACAGAGCTTTCCTTCCTATCTTCCTGACTCATTGAAGCAAGGAAGGCCAGCAGGTGGAGAATTGTTTCGGGCCCCAAGGGATCTTATTAAGTCTTCCTGTTTCATTTATTAATTCCCTGTCAACGGGTCAACGGGAACACAAAGCCAAACTCTATTAACAGGGAGAGCGAGGAAACAAACACAATTGGGGCTCCAAAGAGACAAAGGGGGCAATGGCAGCGCTTGGGGCCTGGCAGAGACGGATCGGGTGGAGGGATCCTTTGCGCCGCTCCCTCATTACGGGGCCCAAATTCACCTCCGTCCCATGCAGGGCCCGTAAATTAGGCGTGTCAGAAGCGCTGAGTCAGTAAAGCACAGCAGGGGAGGGCTGGGGGGGGGGAGAGAGAAAAGAGACTGGAGAGATTTATCCTGCCGCTAGGCCTGGCTCCCCTCAGCCGCTGCCACTTCTCCACAGCCTCGGCCCCCTGGCTTTGCCATCTGTGGGGATAAAACATGGCAGAAGAGGCTCTCCTGGCAGGGACTCATGGTCTGCTGTACTAACTTCCCCATCAAAAGTGTGGTGGGGTTTTATTTTAGGGGGGGGTCGCTCTCTTTCTTTTTTGCTTGTTGCCTTTAATCTGAGAACTCAGCTACTGAAGCACGCTGGAGAACACCGAGGCATCAAAAGCTCGTAAAACATGCTGTAAACGAAAAAGTTCAAAAGGCAAACGGCAGCTGCTTTGAAGAGGCCTCCGCCAGAGCCGCCAGCCCCAGGGACCCCCTTGACCTGGCCATGACACCGGGGCAGTGGAGGACTCCCGCTTTTTTTGCTCCGTCTTCCTTGCTTTTTTGAACCGCAGCAAGCCTCGAACCACCAAGGAGATGGAGGCTGCCTGGCATCCTCTCCCAGCCTCCCATCTCCCTCTCTACAGAGAGGCAAACCCCGGCGGGGGGCGGGGAGCTGAGTCTCTCTCGCTGCCTCCCTCCAAAGCACTCAACATGCTTGTTCAATAAATTATTAAAAGATTAAAGGATCAGGGATGGAATCCTTCCGTTTATCCCTCTCGTGTGTACACACGAACTGCTCTCGGCCAGGATGCCTTCATCTCAGAAGGCCTTGACCGGGTTCGGAGGAGGAAGAAGGAGGCAGGGAGGGAGTCTCACCAGCTTCCCTACCCATGCTGGGGAAAGGACCCGAATGCGAGGGGCCGGAGGAGATGCCTTGCTGTGTCAATCAGAGAAAAAGAAAAGGAAGGTGGCAGGAAGGAAATCAAACTTCTCCAAGTTGTGGAGAGCAGGCAAGCCTCCACATGCATACCAAAGGCAGGGGGCTAAGTAAATAGTCCAAACTCCGTAGGACGAGCTCAACATGTCTCAGACCACCCCTCATCTTTCTTCCCAAGCCCGCCCTCTTCCCTCTTCCGCGGACAACGTTCCCATCCACCCTGCTGAGCAGGCATGTGACCCCTGGGTGATTTATCTTGGACTCCTCTCTCTCTCCTCCACATTGGGTACACAGCCAAGCCATGTCGCTTCCCCCTGTAGCACTGTGAAAATGCAGACCCCCCCCCCTCTCTCAGCCCACTCTGTGAAACTGTGGTGCATGCCTTGGCCATTTCTCGCCTAGACCACAGCAACCTTCCCCTCTCAGTTCTCCCTCTCATTCCCCTTGATCCCCTCACCTCCATCCAATGGTCTGCAGCCAAAGCCACTGGTCTCTGCCATTACTCTGGCCGGACAATGACCCCCCTGAAATCCATACACCCAGGACTGACCCTCCCAATAGGCAGAGTGAGGCAGGCACTTCCATCGGCAATTGCTGGGAGGTGTGGAGGAATGGTACCGCCCCTGCTCCCCCAGCTAGCCTGCTACCTCTGTTGTAGTGGAGGACACCACCACTGCTCCTGTAAGGTTCAGCTTCTAGCTTGGTTGGTTTATGTACATGGAAAGTGGCGGGGGCAGGTAGCATCTTCATATCCTTTGTATTGGACCAGTCCTTCCTGCACCAGCTTCCTGCCCGCTCTCCAAGTCAGCACAAGCACCTTACCCTAACCTTCAAGCCCCTCTGTGACCTCTCACCTCTCTGCTCTCAGATCCCAACTCCCCACACGCCCTGCTTGTGCCCCTCGTCCCGTCAGCCTCCACCATCCAAAGCCCTCCAGCTCTCTCGCTGACTCTTTCAAGCTGCTTCCTGAAACGTCAGCATGACACCCTCATTTCTCTCCCCAAACCCAATTCCCGTTAATCCTTTGGCATAAAGCCCCTCGTTCCCATGCTCTATTGCAGCAAAGCCTGAGCGTGCAAAGCTGAAGCCACATCTTATTTCTCTGCTTACCCCTTCCCCTCCTAGATTCAGAGAGTTGGAAGGGACCTAAGGGTCATCTAGTCCAACCCCCTGCAATGCAGGAATCACGGTCAAAGACTCCCTGACAATTGGCCCTCCAACCTCTGTTTAAAAACCTCCAACAGAGGGTCAATCACCTGGCCAAGGTGTCAAACGGCTCTTGCCATCAGAAAGTTCTTCCTAATGTTTAGCCAGAATCTCCTTCCTTGCTCTGTCTTCTGTGCGACAGCCCTTCAGGAGATGGCTATCAGGTCACCTCTGCATCTTTTCTTCTCCAAGCTAAATATACCCAACCCCCTTAACCATTCCTCCTCTTGTTTCTCCTATGTCAATTTTTAGACTGCAAGCTCTTTGGGGCAGGGACCCTTTTTCCCATTCAGCAAAGCACCAGGCTCACTGATGGTGCTAGGTAACAAATAAAAGTGATGAACAATGAATCATGGAAAGCTCAGTTTCGTGCAGGCCCCCACCCCAATAAGGGCACCAGATGGAATGTGCCTGCCTCCCTGTCCTGAGGAGGGGGCACTCAGGAAGGGCAGAGGCTGTCCGCCCCAGCAAGAAGGTTTTTTACAGCCCCTGAGCCAAGCTGTCTGGCTCCTCTCGCCAGGCCAGCCCCGCTGGGCAGCGTCTCCGAGGGCGGCCTGGGCTTCCAAGCCTATTTGCCGAGTCTCCTGCAGCAGCTGGATCTTGTTTACAAAGCTCTTAATGTGACGTCTCCAGGGGGAGAGCTGTACAAACATCCAACTTGCACTCAGACTCTCTGTATTTCTCTCCCCGGTTTGGGTTTCTTAAAATCACTTTTGACATTTGCATGGAAACAGGTTTTCTTCTTCCTGCTGCTCATTCCCCCCAAAGCCATCGCTCAAGCTGCACTGAATTCCAGCCTCCTCTGGGGAAGGGGAAGGGCAGTTGCTGAGCAGCGCACAGCGGTGTTCGACAAGGGCTTGCAACAGAAAGGGGAAACAGACTGCCCTCCCCGGCTTGGGCAGCGGGGAAAACGCTGCGGGGAGTTCTGATCCGCAAACCTTTGTGTGTACACAGAGGGTAGAACAGCGCCTCCAGGGTGCAACTGCCTTATCTTCACTTGGGGCAGCCCCACCACAAGTTAAAGTCCCGAATGCCAAAGCCCAAAGCTACCCTGTAGGACAGGTTCAAATCCAGCACCATTCCCAGGTAAGAGCTGGGAGAAATGCCCTGCCTGAAGCCCAGGAGATGGCCCAGCGGTCTGACTCATTATAAGGGACCTGCCTATGTTCCCATCATGCAACTTTGTACTACGTCCATCTAGTCCAACCACCAGCAATGAGCAATCTCAACTGAAGCATCCATGACAGACGGCCATCCAACCTCTGCTTAAAAACCTCCAAGGAAGGAGAGTCCATCACCTCCCAAGGGAGTCTGTTCCACTGTCAAAACAGATCTTACTGTCACAAAGTTGGACTCTCCTTCCTTGTAACTTGGAGCCATTGGTTTGAGTCCTGCCCTCCAGAGCAGCAGAAAACAAGCTGGCAGCCCTTAAACTGTTTGAAGACGGCTCTCATATAACTTCTCAGTCTTTTCTCTGGGCTAACCTTCCCCAGTTCCTTCAACTGTTCTTCCTTAAGGCTTGGCTTCCAGTCCCCTGATCATCTTGGTCGCCCTCTTCTGTACCCATTCTAGCTTATCAATATCCTTCTTAAATTGTGGTGCCCAGAACTGGACACAGGACTCCAGGTGAAGCGGTACTATTCCTTCCCTTGACCTGGACACACTACTTCTGTTGATGCAGTCTAGAATAGCATTAGTTTTATTGCTGATGCATCACATTGTTGAATCATGTTCAGCTTATGTTCTACTGAGACCCCAAGTCAAGCCAGGTGTACTACTGACAACTGAGAGATGGCAGGCCCTGAATGAGAAACCTTGGCCCCACATGCCTGCAAGGGCAGATTCCACCTTTCCAGCAGGTGACTGGCGCCTGCTAGTTACACAGACCTCTCAGTGGAGCTCTCATACCTTTGCCTCCTGAATCGCCCCCCCTTCCCCACCCCCCACCTTCTGGTCCCTTTCCTTTCTCCTTAAAAGCACAGCCCTGCCTTTCTTCCACATGGTCTTTCATTGGCAAAGTTCTCTGGAGCAACCACATTTGCACCTGCTACCCGGGTGGCGCTGTGGTCTAAACCACTGAGCCTAGGGCTTGCCGATCAGAAGGTCGGTGGTTCCAACCCCCGCGACGGGGTGAGCTCCCGTTGCTCGGTCCCAGCTCCTGCCAACCTAGCAGTTCGAAAGCACATCAAAGTGCAAGTAGATAAATAGGGACCGCTCCGGTGGGAAGGTAAATGGCGTTTCTGTGCGCTGCTCTGGTTCGCCAGAAGCAGCTTAAGTCATGCTGGCCACATGACCTGGAAGCTGTACGCCAGCTCCCTCGGCCAGTAAAGTGAGATGAGCGTTGCAACCTCAGAGTCGTTCACAACTGGACCTAATGGTCAGGGGTCCCTTTACCTTTATGCCTATGGATCTGCCCAAGTGCCAACTTCTATAGTATTGATCCTGCCTTGCAACCTGGGCTTGTGCCTCTCAAGAGCTGAGAACGAGATCGGGCTGCACTTTCCAGGTGGAAAACTGATGGCGTGATCTTAGTGGCTCACTCAGGGCATGAAGGCAACAATCCTCTCCTCTTGTTGGGCTGCGAGCATTGTTGTTGACCCCCTCACCTCTGAATGTGGGGAGTTCCAAAGAGCCTCTTATAGGTTTCTCCTCAAACCCTCTTACCGAGCAGTGTCTGCATCGAAAGACGACACCAGGGGGTTGAGGTGCCGGTAGCGGTTGATGAAGGCATCCTTGTTGACCTCCCAAATCTCGCGGTACACATCCCAGGTCTTCAGGTACGCCTGGAGGTGTGTCGCGTTGGACTGCATGCCAGTGCTGATCTGCGCCTGGATTTTCTTTATGTCCTCGTCCCGGTCTGGGGGAGGATAAAGAAGAAAAGTCAAATTCTGTGATGCTGTCATGACAGCGACACCAGCAGACTCCACGCCGAGGCCATCAGTTCCTGGAGACGAAGAAACCGGTCCTCCTAGACCAGGCACCTCAGGCAGAATGGAGACGGGCAGGAGGGCCCACGCCATCAAAATTAGCCATGCAGCAGGACCCGGTAGCACCTACCCCAGGACTTCTTAAGGAACTCAAAGGCGACACTGCTGAACCTCTCACAAAATGTACAACTCCTAACTAAAATTGGCCTCCAAACAAGAGGCTTTGAAAGTAGCCAAAGTAGGCTCCTTAAAAAAAAAAGTGATTCAGGATTTACAGTATAGGGTAAATTAGTAGAAAG
Organism: Zootoca vivipara; assembly: GCF_963506605.1. Lineage (NCBI taxonomy): Eukaryota > Metazoa > Chordata > Lepidosauria > Squamata > Lacertidae > Zootoca > Zootoca vivipara. Next base: position 50,228,862 of record NC_083288.1, read on the forward strand.
CATTATCAAATTTATTTATTTATTTAAAATATTTACAAACTGCCTTTCTGAACTATATACACCCAAGGCAGCAAATCATATAGCTTTAAAAAAAGGACAATATGTTATGATATGATTCATAAACTGAAAAGTTTAAAAAATGACAAAAGTAGCAATGCCTTAAAATAGGCTTGGGGTTTTTTAGTTCAAATAAAAACAGTGGGCAGAAGGAACAAGACAGTGGGAGGGAGCATGGGGTGGAGGGAACATTCCATCCCCCCCTCTGAGAATACTAGAACCAACATGGAACCAACATGGATGGGCAGCAGACTCAGGGCAGGCAATAGGAGGGTCCTCCTCCATGCAACACAAGGGAGGAGCCTAATCTGGATCAGGGCCCTGGTGGCAGCAGAGGTGGCAGAGTTAACCCTTTCCTTCTGCACTGTGGTCCCACCCGTCTCCCAGCTGCCCCAGGAGGACAGAAGCTGCACAACTGGTAGGTCACCCTGTCCAGTGGCAAAGGGGGTGCTGAGACACCAGCTCTGCATCGTTTCCCGAATCATCCTCGCCTTCCGTGATACAGTGCTCTGGTGTCTTCCAAGGACTCATAGAATCATAGAGGTGGAAGGGAACCCCAAGGACCATCTAGTCCAACCCCCTGCAATGCAGGAATCACAGCTAAAGAATCCCTGGCAGGTGGCCATCCAACCTCTGCTCAAAAACCTCCAACAAAGGAGGGAGTCCATTCCACTTTTGAACAGCTCTTAACATCAGAAAGCTCTTCCTAATGTTTAATCGCAATGTCATTTCTTGTGATTTGAATCCGTCGAATCATAGAATCTTAGGAGTTGGAAGGGACCCAAGGGTCATCTAGTCCAACCCCAAGCAATGGTTTGGGTTCTACTCTCAAGAGCAGAAGAAAACGAGCTTTTTCCATCTTTTATGTGACAGCCCTTCTGGTATCTTGCTATCATCAATCATCTCTCCTCTAAGCTTCACAAACCACCAGGAAAACAAGCCCTACAGGCTTTCTTTTACAACAACCTTTGCTGAGCTGGTGCCCTCTACTGCTGGGGAGCTGATGGCAGTTGTGATACAAGACATCCAGGGGGCACCAGCTTGGCAAAGGCTGTTTTAGCAGAAGCTGGGAACAATGATCAGGTGCGAGCCAAAGACACCTTCTTCCCCTCACCCCTTTTCCGGCATACGGGGGAAGGCGCCCGGCTCTGCCTGAACCTCCCCGCACAGGTCTTCTATTACTCAAGCGTCACCTAACTACCCAGACTTCCCGCAGAGCTTCCAGGAGATGCAAAACCAGCACCATGAATCACACATGGCGACACAAACAAGCCTAATGTGCGAGCATCTGCGAGGAAGGTGGGGGGGGGGGAAGGTAAGGGAAAGCAGCAGCGGCAGAATAACACCCAAGTCTTCCTGGGACTCAGCCCAGAAAAGAGGCTGAAGGAAGCGGCGGGGAGGGAGGGGGAGAAGAGGAGAAGGAGACAAAAGCCAGGAGGAGGTGAGCCGAAAGCTTGTGTGCGCAGCCGGTTCATACGTGGCTGGAGTTCAGAGTGCACCTCTCTCGCCCTCGCTCTCTCCTTGACTGCAGCCCCTTGCAAATTCCACAGCTCTCCTTTGCTTGCCAGCTGCACTACACAAGGACTGCTAAAGACCCTGTAATGACTCCCGAGCTAACAGGGAGGCCAGCTTGGCTCAGCTGCCTTCCCAGCTCAAAACTAACAAACTCCGCAGCTACTAAAACCCATCCCGCCCCCCACCCCCACAAAATGCACTCCACAAATCACCACTTTGTTTAATAATGCTCTGGGCGTCTCCTAACCCATTATAATGTCCTTCCTTTTAATGCTATTTGCACACCATTCTGTCCTCCCCAATAGCGCTTCTGATGCCCCCCCCCCATTTAAGGCAGAGACCAAGAGGCAAGAGGATTGGTGGAGGGGGTGTGGTGGAGCCAGTGTGGCATGGTGGTTTAGAGTGTTGGCCTAGGACAGGAGTCAGCAAACCTTTTCAGCAGGGGGCCAGTCCACTGTCCCTCAGACCTTGTGGGGGGCCGGACTGTATTTTTTTTTGGGGGGGGGAATTGAACGAATTCCTAAACCCCACAAATCGCCCAGAGATGCATTTTAAATTAAAGGACATTTTCTACTCATGTAAAAAACGCACTGATTCCTGGACTGTCTGCGGGCTGGATTTAGAAGGCGATTGGGCCGGATCCGGTCCCCGGGCCTTAGTTTGCCTCCCGATGGCCTAGGACCTAGGAGACTGGGGTTTGAATCCCAGGACTGTCACCCATTTTGCATCTCCAGGCCCATCAGCTCTTGGGCCTGGCATCTACCATGTTTATGCATATTTTCTGTATACAGAGGGTAAGAAGCATGTCATTATGTACCCCCTTTTCCTGATGATTATGATTGAATTCTGCACCAGCCACAGGCAAAACAGTTGGCTTTATCTGAAAGGTGTTTATCCTTGTGTGTACGAATGTCTCCAAGTGTGATGGGGGAGTTAAAGCCACTTGGAGACACCCAACACCCAAGGCGAGACTGAACCATTGGGGTTTTTTCCCTGAAAGGCTTTCCCCCAGGCTTTTAGATATCATTGTTTTCGCCCTGCTCATCAGCTTATTCAGGTTTTCTACAATTCTCCTGCCTTTAACATGCTTTTATCTGCTTTTATTGGGCAGTCTCCAACTAAGGCGTCTCATCAGTGCAAGGATTTGCATTTATGCAACCCTCTTCTCCGAAATCCCCACCCCCAGAGGAATCACGGAACCCCTGCAAAAGATTTAGGTGGCGTTAAGGAGGGGCAGGTTCCATTGAACAAGCGTAAATCCTTGTGCTGACTAGACACATTACTTGGCATCACACTGGATACAACCCGTTGTTTTTACTCTGTTTTTTAAATCATCTCAGGAACCTGGCTGAAGGGTGGGGCTAAGAATTCCTAAAATAAAGTATGAAATAGGTAACTGAGTAAGATTTTGGAATTGACTTTTCATTCCTGCCTGGGCTCGGAAGCACACAGTCCTGGTGGTGGGCTTTGTTTGATGCAAGCTTTGAATGGGAGAGCCCAGTGCCCTCAGATCTGGCATGGGAGAGGGACAGAAGCCACAAAGAAGGCCTGTCTGTGAAGAACTGACAGTTTGCGCTGCATGGCCTTCAAGCCAAAGTGGCCTCCTTACCCACGAGCATGTAGATGGGGTCCCGGGGAAACTTGCGCCTGACGAGGATGTCTGGGAGGTGGCGGAAGACAGAGATGCTGGTGATCAGGTGGGCGCTGATGTCATTGACCATGCTGGCCAGCTGGGCAAGCGTTGGAGAAAACTCCACCTGCAGAAGCAAAAGGGAACGGGTCAGCAGGAAGGGGGAAGAAGCCCAAAGCAAACTCCCTAGAGAAGAAGCACTCAGCATCACTCCCCACCCCAGAGTCCCAGGCTAGGGTTGGGACCTGAGCAGAAAGAAAATCTCCTGGTAATATTTTTTTTAAAAAAATCAGCAAATGCTTATTTCACCATAATCATCATGTGCAATTCCAAAATGTGACGCAACGGCATCCACACGCATTCTCCCCACCTTGCAATTAATTTCCTACACGGCACTGGGGTTCTGCTTTTCAAAATTAAAATGCGTGAATGGCGAGGTGTGGGGCTTCGGAGCACCTTCCCTGAAGAGCTCAGGGGCAGGCAGAGGTGGAAGGCGGCAAAAGGCTCACCTGAGGGGTCTGGCCTGGATAGTTATCCTGCAGAATCACCTTCACCCTGAAGAGGGGGTTGGGGCTGCTCTTGCCATCGCCGTTAATGGCTTTGGAGAGCTCCATCAGGGACCACTTGACATTGAGGCGCAGGGCGTCTTCCATCATCCTGTCCATCTTCGTGGTGTAGTTGTACCAGTGCTGATGGACCTGGGGGGCAGGAGGAGGGGGAGGGACAAGTGGGGAAATGTTCGCTCTTTCTAGGATCAAGCATGTCGGTTGTGCCCCTGAATCCCTCTGGAAGCAACTTTGCCCAGGGATGCCAAGGACAAGCGGAGCCTGTTAATGAGGGAGCAGCTGGCCCGATGCCCAGGCAGCCCCACCTTCCTCCATAAGCACGCTCAGCACTTCAGCAAAATGTCACGGCCCCTGCTGGGACTGCCATCCCACAACAAAGCTAAGGGAAGCAACAGCGCCACCTGCTGGCAGATACAGGAATCAAACACGCAGTGTGCTTCATTTCCCTTCAGTGTCATTCAGGTTTTTCCAAAGCACTTTGAACGAGGCTGCTTTGCAAAGTAGGAAGGCTGGCCTTCCCGGCCTCCTCACCTCTGTCCCATCGTTCTTAAAGACTTCGTATGTCTGCCGCATGATGTCAATGCACTCTTCGTGGATGGTGACCATTTTCTTCTGCACCCAGGCCCGGTGTTCTTCCTGGTCCTCCTCAAACTCCAGGTCGTTGTAGACCCTTTTGCCAGTGATGCGCACCAGTAAAGCCTCGCTTATCTGCTGGGCCTTGCGGGCGATGGCCAAGGTGGAGGCCTTGTATTCATTCACAATGTTCTGCACCTGTATGGGAAAACCAAAGGGAAGGGGGGGAGGAAGGGACTTAAGTAGGTTCAGGAGGGGAAAGCAGGGCAGACGTAGCGCTGGAAGAGGCACCAAACCCATATGCCTAGTGCGGAGACCAGCCTCCTTGCTGCATTAGGAGAGGCCTGGGGAATTCCTGCTTGAATACCTCCTGGGCAGAGCAGCCCTGGAGCCACGAGGAAAAGAGCAGAAGGGAAATGGGCAACCGCACACTGCAGGACTGCCAGGTGGGGGTTTCCGCAGGGATTTTGCCAAGAGGGGGAGAAATTAAAACATTTGAAGCCTTTTTACTCACAAGAATAGTGCCTGTACGTTTGGCCTCCTATCACCTAGGTTCTATAGATGCTAAACATGCATTTAAAATAATAGTAATAATAATATAAACAGTAGGAAGATGGAAAGGTGGGTATCTGGGGGCTATGGCTCATCTGGGGAGAAAGGACTTGTCCCCCTTTGTCATCATCCCCTGCCTGCAGATGATAATGATGATGATTAATTGAATTTATATACTACCCTATACCTGGGGGGGTCTCAGGGCAGTTCACAGAATAAAATCCATATCTAAAACCACAAAATACAAAATAAAAATAAAAACAACAACCCACTTCCACTTGTGCCCTGCCTAGAAAGCATGGGTCTTATCCCCTTGCCCCGCTCCTTTCCAAAGGAAACCCCATTCTTTAGCTATAGATTGGAACAAACGGCAATCTGGGGGGAACTTGAATTGCCATTTGCTCCAACTGAGCTGCGAAGAGCCAGTTTTCACCGGAGGAAAGCGGCGGAACAAGAGGAAGTGTAGATAAGCCCCCATTCAAAAAGTAGGTGCTTGCGTGGAACAGTAAGTGGTGTGGAGGGCAGACAAGTCCTAAGGCAGAACAAACCTTTTGGATAAAGGAAAGCCTGTCCAGAACGTCCCTAGAACACTAGGGATCTGAGCACAATTTTCAAAGAAGCCCAGAGTACATGTAAGGTGCACAGATTTGGGGCGGGGGGAATGTCACCTCTGCCAGCGGGCAAGCAGTTGCTGAATCAAGCCTTGAAGTGGGCATTCCATTCCCCCCCGCCGCCCCGTCCCACAGAGGTCTGGGAAGGGAGTAACAGATGCCTCCAGCGGCCTGCAGGGTCCCCAGCACCCCAGGGCAGAAAGCAGCCTGACCTTGCTGGCATGCAGCCGGCATTCTGATATAAAGACGGTGCTTGCTCCTTTGAGGGACCAGTGCAGCTTCTTCAGGCCAGGCTGGATCTTCCTGTCCAGATAGCGAATGCGCTCCCGGAAGAGGCCCCTCTCCTCTGCGGACAGCATGCTGATGATCCTGAGCACCAGGGGCGGCAGGGGGAGATGGATGAGACCCAGCAACAGAACCAGCACTTCCTTCCCCACCAAGCCAGCCAAAACGTTGCAAAGTCCGAAGTCTTACGGCCAATTTCCCACTATATCCAACCTACAAGCAGGAGCATGAAGACAGAAGACCTTCCCAATTGTTGCTTTTCAGAACCAATGTTATTCAGATATAGACTGCCCTTAAACATGGCTGTTCCACATAGCCATCACAGCTAACAGCGCTTTGACTGCTCCATGAATTCATCTAATTCCTTTTTAAAACTGTCTGACCTGGTGGCCATCGCTACCTAATGAGAATTGGCAATCTAAACCTTTCCTTTACCTTTTACCTTTTACTCATAGTCTTCGCTAAGTAGAATTGCACACACAGTTTCAGTCCCTATTTAGGGCAAACTGTCATTTATTCTTGTCTGCGCTGGTGATTGTTAATAGAGAATGAGGAGGTGGTCTTTATCCCAGACTAATTAACCTGGGGGATTCGCGGGTGCGATTCTCCCCTGTGTGTATCTTAAAAGCCTCTTGCGTCTGAATGCTGATCCAAATAAAAGCCTGGCACACAGGATGGTCTCAGGCAGCCTTCCCTGAGCTAACCGGGAGGGTTTGATGAGAAAGAGGGATTGAATGCTGCCCATTTCTCTCCCGCGGCACCAGCTTGGTCTCCAATTAATTCCCAAGTGGGGGAAAAGCTAGCACAAAAGAAATGCTTACACTTGTGTCATGATAAAAATACAGCTGCCAAGACAAAGCTCGTTTCAAACAACACTTTCTCTGCAGAGAAACGCCTCTGTGTCACACTTCAAAAAGGAGACTGTGGCAAAGCAAAGGGGGGGGGAGAGAGAAAGCCCCCTCCTTGCCCAACGCACCTTCCTTCGGAAATCTGAGTCAGGAAGCAAACCGCTCTTCTGATCACCTTATGAACGTGGCGACGCCATAATATGGAAGCGAGGCTGATGCCACAGGAACCTCCTGATGAACCTCACCCACCCCTTGGAGCATGTGGTAGTTTGGTTGGCAGGGGGAACTGCACCCTCCTGCGGCAGGAGAGGCAACAGCAGCAACACTGGGGTTCAGGATGGGGGGGGGGACGGAAGCATTGCTTCCGTACGTTGCCAACACAGCATCCCTTGGACCATCATGAGCCAGGCAAGGAGGAGAAGGACGGTGGGATGTCCTCCCTCCAAGGAAACAGAAGCAGGAAGACCTGGGCGTTTTCCATTGCCCGGGTGGGAGAGCTCACCCCCAGGCCTCCCCCCAATGACTTTTCTGTGTGCCTCATGTTTGTTCCTCCCTAAAGAGAATGGTCCAGCCAGGCCACTGTTGCAGACCAAGGGCTTCAGAGGGAGCATGAACTGGGAGCGGGGAGGCTTTTCCCATGAGGATGAAGCCCCCAAGTCTGTTTTGCATAGCCCTGTCTACAAAAGCAAGTGGAATATAAAACCCATATACGGCTACCATCCTCCACTGAAGGAGGAGGGTTCCGTTAGTGAGACGAGAGGAGGTGCTATGAATGGACCACAGGGTCAGCTCTGGCCTTTGAGGTCAAAGCATCTAGGGCCCAGAGCCCCCTCTCCCCCGCCCTGCAATCCAGACACCTGGAAACATTTCCACGAAAGAAAGGAACGCTGCCATCTTTGCACTGTGCCAGACCCTTTACAAATCATAATACTCAAATCCTTTCCAAAGCAATGAGAGGGGGGGCATTCAGATGAGCGTGGGAGGAGCGGCTAAAAGGTGCCTCTGGTTGTTAACTGCCATCCAGCCACGTGTTAACCAGAGATTCAAAGAAGCAGCTGCCTTCTGTCCTAAGCGGCAGGCAGGGAGGACAAATTAGCCTTTGCTGGCTGTAAGGCGAGAGGCACCAGAATTTGTGAAATTCACTTGTTCTATTCCACAGAACTGTAGAATTGGAAGGGGGGGTGCAAGGGGTCATTTAGTCCAAATGCAGGCATCGCAGCTAAAGAATCTGCGAATGATGAGGGCGGAAGCTAGCAATCGCCCTCCCGAAATGGGCAGCGTACCTGTTATAGTCTCGTGCCACCAGCAGCAGGTTCTCCCTCAGGTTGCGCAGGTCCTCCTTCCTCTCGTAAACCTCGACCACATAGTGGGGGATCTCAAAGAGCACCCTTTCCCAGTAGTGGATTTCCACAAATAACTTCAGCAAATGCCTGGAAGGAGAAGGGACAGAGGCACAAGGGGGTGGGAGGGGCGTCCAGCCTCCCAGCACACGCCCAGGCTCCACGGTGCAAGGTTCCCACCGCCGCCAATCGGCTCGCTCACTTGTCAAAATTGATGTCCAGCATCCCGGGCTTCTCCGTGCTCAAGATGAGGAGAGGGGTGTCCAGGCGCTTCAGGCTGTCCTTGTCGAGGGTCAGGGTCCATTCGTGGAAGGTCTTCCGCTCAATCTCGTCCATGGCCTGGACGAGCAGCTGATAGGTCTGGAAGCTCTCTTCTCCGGTCCCAATGTGGGGGATGAAGTGGGCCTTGGTGAGACACTGCCAAGGAGGAGAGGAGAGGGCCCTGCTCAGGAGCCACGCAAGGCGGCTCCCGGGAGGGAACGGACACACCGCTCGTCCTTGCACAGATGGCCAGCGAGGTGTGCAAGGTGAGGGACAGCTAAACTTCTCACGAACTGAAGATGCAGGTCCAGGGATTTGCCCATCCACTTTGAGCAGCAGTAAGCAGAACCCAGCTGAATCAGGCCGACACCCTAGTCCAGCATCCCATTCTCATGGGGGCCCAAAATGTGTCTGTAGGAAACTGGCAAGTGGGACCAGAACACAACAGCGCTCTCCCTACATGTAATCCCCAGCAACTGACTGGCATTCAGAGGTATATCGCCTCCGACAGCTAAGACAGGACATAGCCACCCTGGCTAGTAGTCGCCAATAGCCTTATCCTCCGTGAATTTGTCTAACCCCCTTTTAAAGCCATTCTAGCTCGTGGCCATCACTGCCTCCTGTGGGAGGGAGTTCCACAGTTTAACTGTGCACTAAGCGAAGAAGCATCTGGGGCACAGAGTCTTTTCCATCACCCGAGAGGCCGTCAGGGACCGATGCTCTGCCACCCCCCCGTTCACTTAAAATGTTCTGGCAGGTCCATGTTCTCCTAAGCACAGAAATACGATAAGTTGGCCAACCACCATTTCCCGCCACAGTAAAAACGCAGCGTCCGGGTTCTCTACCTGTAGTCAGGCTCCCCTCTTGCACTGAAAGAGTGTGTGTGACTATGCCTAACCGAAAAAGGGGTAATATTAACTTAATTATCACAGCACACGCCCTAGTCTTTGCAAGTCGGAAAGAAGGAATACTAGCGGAGCAGCTGATGATTTTGAGGCTCACCTGCTTTTCACGCTCCCCCCCTTTCCTTCCTCCCCCAGGATCCATCCCCCAGTCTTGAGCTCAGCTAGAACATTAGTTCGCTACTTGGGTCAACGGTGGGCACAAGCGAAATGGGAAAATAAAATCCTGGTTGCCCATTAAACTCTTTCCGGTGGGTGTACTAAAGAAAACAACATATGTCACCTAGAAAAATTGGGCCAATTATTAGTGCCAAAATAAAAAATATAAAAAGCTTTTAAGAAGCTTTTGTCATTAGCAAAGCTGAATCAGGCACCACTTGTTGGTTTCCCCAGCGTGATGGTCTCCCAGCCAACGCTCAGGAAACGATGCCGTGGGCCAGGGTGCCAACGCCAATGGCCTTCAACGAGGACCCAGCAGAGAAGGGGACGGCTTGGCCTGCTTCCAAACTGGACACTGACTGTGGAATAGCCACACTTCGTTCACTCAAAGGGCATTTGCACAGCGCTGCAAACAAAAATCCCCCTCTTGCACTTCCCCTGCGCAGTGCTAATAAAATCCAACTTATTTTTTTAAACTCAGCTGCACAATTTCCCCAGGTGTAGATGACCTACTGTGCTGTTATTCTGGCTGTTAATGGCATGTATAGATTGCCGTAGCCATTTCCTTCTCTATAGCCCCAGTTCTCTAGGAATCAACTCTATCACTTTAAGCCTTCGCTAACAGCATTAGCTTTATATCCATTTTTTCTTTCTCCCCAATCCTAAAAAGCAGCAGAGTAGGGGTTAGGAGTGCAGCAAAGTGGCAAGTATTGAACCCTTTCCCCATATGCAACAGACCCCAAAGGATCACGGCACCGGGGGTGGGGTTTCAATCCATGCCCTACTGAGTTGTTCCCCAAAGCTACTTACTCCCCTGGCTAAAATACAGTAACCATAAGTGCCAACTCCCTAGGGCCCTGAGAAGAAGAAGAAGAAGAAGAAGAAGAAGAAGAAGAAGAAGAAGAAGAAGAAGAAGAAGAAGAAGAAGAAGAAGAGTAGTAGTTTGGATTTGATATCCCGCTTTATCACTACCCGAAGGAGTCTCAAAGCGGCTAACAATCTCCTTTCCCTTCCTCCCCCACAACAAACACTCTGTGAGGTGGGTGGGCCTGAGAGACTTCAAAGAAGTGTGACTAGCCCAAGGTCACCCAGCAGCTGCATGTGGAGGAGCGGAGACGTGAACCCAGCTCCCCAGATTACGAGTCTACCGCTCTTAACCACTACACCACACTGTCTCTCTGAGTGCCCAAGCACCCATAAAATTCCCCACGGGGGGGCCATGCACCCACAAATTTCAGTGCCAGGGCCACACATGCTGCATGGCACCCACGGCCCCGGGAACCCACGTTCATGGGGCCAAGTTGGCACTCCTAGCGGGAACAAAACCTGTTATGGAAGAATGTGTCTTCTTCTCCCCATAGTTCCTTAAAACAAGGGGACCCCATGACTGCCCCGATCTCCCTACCCAAGGACAATGGCGCTCCTTTATCAAAGGCGGTTCATTCTCTGAGCTAGAATGTTCTGTCCAGACTTGGCAAGCCTCACCGCAAAAGCAGCAGCTTCGTTCCAGTCATGTGTGAATAGATCCCTACCTGTCAGCAGCTGGGAAATCCCATGCTAAACACTACTGCAAGGGGAGCTGCATGATCAGAAGGAATCAGATCCAAAACATATGTGTTGACGCACACATATTCCCCCGGGACACTGTCTACCAAAAAGCATGTTCCAAACCCCTCATTTCTGAACTTTGCTTTTTCGTTTGAATGTACAGAGCCAGGAAAGTATTCCCTGGGCGCAAGCGACTGGGTAAATTCCAGTAGCAGCAGCGGAGGTCGAAAAAATGTGCAGCACAGAGGAAGACAGAAAACAGGCAAAGAGGAACAGGAGTAAGTATTGAGGTCAAGCAAGGAAGAAGTGGGGGCATCCAGGTGGGCTCAAGGGGTTCTCCATCAGGAGGGCTGGTGAAGATCAGAACAGGAAAGGGTTATAGGTGTTTTCTGGACAACCACAAGTGGACACAATGAGGCCGGTGGAAACCCATAATAGGACCTTCTCAACAGTGGCCCCACAGCAGTGAAACTTCATCCCTTCAGAGATTCAGCAGGCTTCATCTGAACTTTCAGCTGCACAGAAGGGAAAGCCACTTGATAATTGGGGTTGTGGGCTTTCATGACAGTCCCGGCATTTTCAGGGCGGTTGGAGACTATGAATTCCTACTCCTGTGACTGTTTTCTAATTTTGAATTGTAAATTGTTGCAACCTGTCCTGGGACCTGCTGGTAATAAATTTAATAATAACAGGTATTATGATTTGGAGTCATAAATCAGGGCTGGTATATTGGGGTCTGGTGGAGTTCATTGTTATAGGCGTTGGCACAGTCATGCTTTATATGCTTTATGTGGTATCTTGTACAGGTTTTTTAAATCCTATTTTATATATTGTAAACTGCTTTGTGACACCTTTTCTCAAAAAGAGGATCAAGGGTTATATTCAACTGGTTTTTACTCAGAGCTGGCCCACTGAAATTAGTGGTCATGGCTAACTATGGACCATTAATTTCAGTCGGTCTACCCTGAGCAAAAGTTAGTTGAATGCAACCCTGCAAGTCCAATCAATCAATCCAAGAGCCCATCAGGGGCCAGGGATTTCCTGCAAAATGGCAGGGGAAGGTGGGCTGAGTTCAGAAGGAACTCAGCTTCCAGACTGGCCCAGTTGCTTGAAGTATCTGCTTCCACACCCACGGTCCTGAGTTCTAATTCTGCAGCACCCAGTCAGGAGGGCCGGAAACTCACCTTGTGAAAAGAAGACCGCAAGGAACCCGTGGGTTGCCAGCTCCGGGCCACGTGGAGGGTGGGAGCGAGGGAAACGGGCACTGTAGGCATGTGCATTCAACTGCCGAATGGCACCCGCATCACCCCAGAGATTGCAGCCCCAGAGGTGGCTCCGCTTTTTCCTTGCTTGACCTCAGCAGGTTTCTAGACAGCCTTCCCCAGCCTGGTGCCCTCCAGATGTTTTGGACTACAACTTCCACCACACAACCTGTGTTGGCCGGGGCTGACAGGGGTTGTGGTCCAAAACATCTGGAGGGCAGCTGGCTGGGGAGAGCTGCTCTAGAACTGAGTGAAAGAGAAAGAGAGACAGGAATCAGTAAGGGCTCCCAAAGCAAACTCTGCTTCCCAGCCTTGCTAGACCTCCCATATTCTGCCGCCAAACTTATTGGTTATTCACCCATCCCGCTGTGCTTCTTCCCTCCCACCCAGGCCACAAACGCCCCCACCCGTGTCCCTTTGTCATTGTGCCCAGTTGCTGCCTGATGACCCCCATCTCAGCTTGCAACTTGGCCCGCAGCACTTGAGAAATCAGGCGATCCCAGTGGGAAGCCTTGAGCCCTGGGCGTCCGTAGGCTTCTTGCCACACAGCATAGCAAAACCCTTTGCATCCCACACACCCTGGGCCTGAGAAACGCTGAGAAGGAGAGAGAGAGAAAGAGAAAGAGAGAGGAGGGGAGAATATGAAACTGCCTGTTTCCTCTGCCTGCCAAGAGCAGCGTTCAGGGACTGGCACACCTCGCCATTACACAACAAACATCAGAAGCAGGGCAGGGGAGCACCGGGGTCCAGGCGTTTGCCAGCTAATATCAACATAAAGGGAAGGCTCCTGGCAGGGGAGAAGCCGATTTTGGACAGGGAGGTTCAGAAGGGAGCTGATCCACAGGCACTTTTCCTTTTTACATCCTAACGCGGATTTTGGCAATTTCAATTTTCAAGTGTGCACAGAGCGAAGAGCCGGGGGGGGGGGGGAGGTTTGATTGATGGTGGAAAAGCCGTTTTGTTTCTACCCAACGTATAATTAAACCTGTCAGATGGAACTCGGAGACGGAGGATGTTATTGAGGTAAATAGCTGAGAAATAGACAAAAAAAAATTGATGAGGTTGCTTGATGAATAAAGAACAGCCGCCGCGACCATGCCAAGGGCCCGTTGTTTTGCTGACCTGCAGATAGTTGCCCCCGCCAAAAAATAATCTTAGAAGGGCTGGAGAGGAATACCGTCCCACCCTCTGCCCAAGCAAAACAAGACTAATGTGAAGGAGACGTGCATTACTGTAGGACAGGACTGTCTCTAAATCACTGAGCATTGTTTCACCAGTGCAGGGCAGAATACCAAGGTGGATCTCCTGTGGTCCACCTTACGGCTATACTGTATTGCCCTGGCTCCACCCAACAAAGCCAAGAGCCAGGGGGAGGGCTAGCCTCCGCCAGGTCTGAACCTTGCCTAGTACCCTGGGCCAGGGGAAAGGAGCAAAATGGTAGAGGAAAAAGAGCAAATCTAACCTAACAGGAACAGGAGAATGAATCACAACCGCGGGAGCAAAAGCTGTGACTCCTGCACTGCAGGGCCCTGTGGCTCCCTTCCAACCATGCAGTTCTATATCAACAGTTCTGACCGAGGCAAAGCAGGAAAAGGAAGCGACCAGCATGTCTGATACAATCCTGGTGGGCCTGGAGACAGTATGCTAATCCACTCCTGTCCCGCTGACTCCTGCTCACACGGAACAGAACAGGATGCGCAGCACGCAAAGCCAAGTCCACTACCTGCTCCTCAGCCGCTGACGCCCGAGGCGGAAGTTTCACTCTGCCTAATGTTGGGACCGGCCCTGCTGGCCACTGTGGTCTATTGCAGTCCTTAGAGCAAGAGCCTTACATTCATGGGTTTCTCAATGCGCCGTCGCAGAGCGCGCATCCAGTGCACCAGGCCCGAGTAATGGCACATGTGTGGCGGCAGGAAAGGGGTCCTCTTGCTCAGCTCCTTGTTGACCAGGGAAAGCTCTCTGTTGAATAGCATGAAGATGTCAACCGTCTTCTTGTCGAAGGTGCGCTTAATGGCCTGGGACAGAGAAAAGAGGCCTGGTGGGATGCCCTTTCCACAATGAGAAGCCATCGACCCTCGCCCCATAGCTGCCAAGTCTCCCATTTTCCCCGGGAAACCCCCGTTTTTACTTACCTTTTCCCGGTGGTCCCCCGTATCACTTCGTCTCCCGTTTTTCTCCGTTATTTTCTCCTGCCGGCGGCCATTTTTTTTTCTGATTTGCCCTTCTATGGGCACAAAAAATGGCCGCCGGCGGCTTCAAAAGTCGCATCTACGCATGACCGGAAGTGCGTAGATGCGACTTCCGGTGTCGTCGTCGGCCATTTTGGTGCCCATAGATGGGCAGGGCGACACCAGAAGTTGCGTTGACGCACTTCCGGTCATGCGTAGAAGCTACTTTTGAAGCCGGCGGTGGCCATTTTTTGTGCCCATAGAAGGGCAAAGCGACACCAAAAGTTACGTCGACGCAACTTCCGGTGTCACACGGCTGCCGGTCCCAGATTCTGCAGTCCGGGACTTGGAAGGTAAGCCCTCGCCCCGCTGGATTGAACCACCTTCCGAGGTCCTCCTGAAACTCCCAAGCATTTCCTTGGCACAGGCCTCCCCGAAGCTCTCGAGAGGCTGGTCATATTGGGCGCCAGCAGCCAACCGGTCTAACCGTTGGCTCCTATTGTACCAGCTAGGTCACAGAAGGCTGAACTCTGTCCAAGGTGATACCTGTTTAAGGGCTCAAGCTCTACTTTCATGCCACAGGGATGTTCAAGCCCACTATGAGCAAAGAGGCCCACAGTCAGAGCTGCTTATAAGAAGAGCCAGGATCAGACCAAAGGAGGCCCAACTAGTCCAGCATCCAGCTTTCACAGGGGGCAACCAGATGCCCCCAAGGGAAACCCACAAGCAGGAATGAGCTCAGTAGGCCTCTCCCCACTTGAGCTCCCCAACAGCTGGTGTTCAGAGGTGTGCCGCCTCCCCCACTGGAGGCCGCCATGGCTAGTAGCCATTGATAGTCTTATCCCATTGATAGCTCAATGCTCCCTTCCTCCTTCCAGCTCCACAGAGCTCAGCCCTGCCTCAGATTCAGTCAGAGGGCCCGTTGCTAGCTTCGCTGTACCTCTCGCGATGACAAGTGATGGAAGATGTCCTGGATCTCCACCCCACGCTCTACGTCCTTCACTGTCTCAAAGGCGGAGGTGATCAGGTTCTGGGTCATCACCTCCAGGTCCTTGATGCCAGCGCGGAAGCTGATGCCCCCAGGGATTCACAGAGAGAAGGGAGAGAACGTTGGAAGGAGAAGGTAGAGTGCAGTGCCCTGACTGGGAACAGCAGGCTCTGCCTCGGGAGATGCTATGCTTGCCTCCTCGGTATCCTCTGCTCCCTCCCTCTTTCTGTACACTGAATGAAGAACCCAAGGGAAGACTTGTCTCCTGCCAGCCCTCCCAGCTCAAGGGCAGCCAGGGGGATCTCTCACCGGTTGAAGTCCTCATGCCAAGAAGTGTTCTTCACATCCAGGATTCCCCCCTTCACGTTGCGGAGATTGCCGAGGTACTTGTTGAAGGTCTCCTCAATCTCCAGCAGGCTCCTGGTCATCTGGGGTCCACGCTGGCCAAAGAAGCAGGGCAGCGGGGTCTGCTTGCCGTCTTCCCAGCGCGCAAAGTGCTGCTGGCTCTCGCAGACCTATTGGGCAGACATAAAATTCCTAACCCAAACGTACCGCTCCTCATGGACATTTCTCTGCCCTCCAGGGGAAGGCTAAAGCCTAGGGAGATCCCCTGTCAGGCAACCTGATGCTTTGGGCAGATCCCAAATCACACAGGCCTAGGGTACCCCGCAAAAGACCCAGCCCAGTTATCAAAGCCGCATGCACCCACAGATATTTGCAAATGGAGAGAGCAACAGGGGACACATCAGAGAATGAATGAATTTCTGAGACCAGAACTTCTGCTATGACATCCCACATACCTCCAGGAGGTCCTTGCAACGCTGGACAAAGGCATCGACCTGGGCAAAAATGCTGGTCTGGTCCAGTACCCAGCCCTTCCCAGAAAGCCTGTGGGAGGAGTCGCATAGTTAGGAGCAGGGCCGTCTTAAGCGCCCCTGGCGACGTGGTGCGCCAGATCTCTCCGTCGCCCTCCCGCCCTGTTTCCCAGCGCGGTGGGCGGGTGGGCGCTGCACTCTGCGCAGCGGGTGGGCGGGCAGGCACAGCGCGATCTCTCCGGCGCCCTCCCACCCTGTTTCCCAGCACGGTGGGTGGGTGGGCGCAGCGCGCAGCGGACCAGTCGGCCGGCCAGCGGGCGGGCGCAGCTCGTGGCGCCCTCCTGACAGGCCGGCGCCGTGGTGCCCTGCGCCACCCAGCCTGCACGTAGGGCCGGCCCTGGTTAGGAGAACAGACGAGTTTTGTCATGTTCGGGGGTCAGGGGTCCTCATTCCCACCCAGCCTAAGGGGCTGCCCATACAAGTAGGGGGCATACAGGGGTCAGAAACCAGATGAGGGTGCATCTAGTGAACATAAAGATCTAGAAAAAAAACGCAAAAGGCAATAGAACCTTTCCCAAGACAGAGTCCAAGCATATTGGGAAAGAACACAGAAGCTGAAAGATAGCCAGCCGGTCACCCCCTGTTTGTCTTTCTCTCTCCCCCACCCCTTCCCACCCACCCCCGCAGGCAAGAGGGTTCTGGAGAAATCATCTAATCAAAGAGCTCTGGGAACATGCGAGATCCTCGCCCCAGGAGCACGGCTTGAGTGCCTAATCCAGGCCTGGCCGTGCCTGCCTTGCATCAGAGCCGCTCGCATGTTAAATGTCTTTATATCTTTTACGATATTGATCCAGCCCCACTAATTTGAATTTGAAGCAGACAAGTAACACTTAGACTTAATTGTCAAGGACCAGGCACCCACTTAAGCCTGACATCCCTAATCATAATGATAGATTATGTTGCATTATTTCTGAAGTACAGCCAGGAGAATCGGGGAACGGGAGAGACAGCCAGGGCCAGAACGGAAGCCGGAGAAGCCAGGGATCAGCTGACACTGGGATCCGGGTGAGGGGCAAGCAGGGGGCCTTACTAAGCCGCCCCGCACGGCTCCCCTCTTGCTGCAGCTCAAACAATATCCACCCGACAGACACAGAGCAGGCTAGTTCTCCACGGGTCCAGACGACTGGCAGGGAAGCAGCCACTGAAGGACAGGCGAGAGCAGCCTAGGCAGCCTGTGTGGCTGCTTGGAGAACATGGGGGCCATTGCAGAAGGAACAGGCACAGTCAATAAGAGCCTAAGAAGAGCCTGCTGGATCCATTAAGTTCAGCATCCTCACAGTGGCCAACCAGACGCAAGCAGGACAAGAGCTACTCTCCCCTCCTGCAGTTTCTAGCAGCTGGCATTCAGAAGCATCACTGACGAAGAGCACAGGCATTGTGACTAGGAGCCACCAAAAGCCCTCACCTCCATGAACTTGTTGAATCCTCTTTTAAAGGATTGGGGGCTATAATTACTGCCTCCTGCGGGATCTAAGGGATCAAATGGGGGGTGGGGACAGTACGAAATTGTTTAAAGGAAGAGCTGAAAATGGCTTGGGAAGGGCTTGGTTTCCCTGTGGCGTGCACACACATTGCTTTTCTCCAACTGTCGTAGCCTCGGGTCAAATATTTTTGGCAACAGTACATGAAACCTTGCAATCCATTGAACGCTGGTGTATGCGGGGGGTGAGTGCAAGAAGCTGATCCCATTTGCAAACTGCTTTCAGCTCTGCCTATTGTCAGGGGAAGCTGCCTTTTCCATAGCTGCCAAGTTTTCCCCTTTCTCGCGAGGAAGCCTATTCAGCATAAGGGAATTTCCCTTAAAAAAAGGGAGAACTTGGCAGCTATGGCCTTTTCCTGAGTCAGACCACTGGTTCATCTAGCTCAGTATCATCTACACAGCTCTCCAGCATAGCTGCCAAGTCTCCCGTTTTCTCCCGGAAACCCCCGTTTTTCCAGCTGTCCCCAGCAGAAAAAACGGATTTTTTTGTTTTTTCCCAGTTTATTCTGGCGTGGCGGCCATTTTGGAACTGGGCGGAGCATGCTCAGAAGTGAGTTTTGATGCTACTCTGCCCAGTTCCAAAATGGCTGCAGTGCGACTTCTGGTGCGGCAGCCATTTTGGAACTGGGCACAGCAGCATCAAAAGTCACTTCTGAGCATGCTCCGCCCAGTTACAAAATGGCCGCCGCGCTACATCCGGTATGCTAATTTCGGTCCGGTCCCTTATTTTTCAGAGAGGAACTTGGCAGGTATGCTCTCCAGGGTTTCAGACAGTTAATCTCTCCAAGTCCTACCTGGAGATGTTGGGGATTCAACCTAGGACCAAAGGAGATGCTATAAGCCCTGGGACATGGGCCTTCCCTTTCTTTTGTGGCTCCTCAGCTCCATGCTGCGCAAAGGCGGCACAGAACTGCTTCCTTGCCAGGCAGGGGACCCTGCCCAACCTCAGCTCTCCCCAGGCCTCCTGTCCCTAGAATGGACACAAGCCAATGCCAGGAGGTCATCTGACACAGCAGGAAGACCAAGAGAGCCAGAGCATGGAGGGAGTTGGCTGGGGGTATCTTTCAGGCAAGAAGGAGGGCAATGGGCCTCAAATACAGCACGATTGAAAGCGGTCCATGAGGAACAGGACTTCCGGGGGAGGATCTTGGCAGACTGAACACCTTCTGTCAGCAGGTTGCTGGTCGAGATTATTACACGGTGATTGATGATAACCAGGCATACATTTGGCTATCAAATTCACTCTAGAGATAACAGTGAGCAGGAGATTAACCTCTGGTGCTCTGAAAAAGCAGTGTTATACTTCAAGAGACCAAGAAGCTGTCAGTTCCTGGGAACATGGACAGGGGTAAATGACTTATGAGCGGAGGAATAAACATCTTGCACAAAGCCACATGAGAGCCCTAATGGGCATAGGGTCTGCAAAAACCCTCCCTTTCTGTAATGATATCTGAGATGGTTATAATTTATGACTGAGAGAGGTTTCTCTGTCTGCCAGTGGAAATTTAAATCTGGTGGGCAAGCTACTTTCTGGGTTTAAAAAGAGTCAGTCATTAAACCACTGAAGGCAGAAGAAAAAGCATGCTCAAATTGTTTGAGCCAAGGAAGTTTTAAGGGGGTGTTAAGAACTTTGATTTATTTATTTATTTATTTAAATTCTGTTTTCAGAACCAAAGTGTTGCCTCGAAATCAAAAGTAACTTTGCCACTCCATGCCTCCTTAGTGGGAAAGCAATGTGTTTTGAAAAGAGATAATGTTGAGAAGAATTTAAAGTGGAGACGGGAGATGTAACGAGACTGAATTGCTAGTATGATAAAGGACATTTGGTCTTGCAAATACAGTACACTGTTGGACATTCCAGTGACCGT
Source organism: Zootoca vivipara (assembly GCF_963506605.1). Lineage (NCBI taxonomy): Eukaryota > Metazoa > Chordata > Lepidosauria > Squamata > Lacertidae > Zootoca > Zootoca vivipara. Next base: position 50,248,350 of record NC_083288.1, read on the forward strand.
TGGCATCCTTCAGCAAATGTTCCAGGTCAGCAGCCTGACACGGTATAAGGCAGCCCATTTGTTCCCAGCTCAACACCCACTGCCAGCCGAAGGCCTCTTACTTGTTGTGCATAAAAGCAGCGTGCTGGTAGCTGTCCTTCCAAGAGGACATACATGAGATGCAGCCATGGAGAGTCTGCCGGGTAGAGTTGATGTAGCCCTCAAAGAGCCGGTCCAGGGAGATGTCTTTGCAGCACATCTGGATAATTTTGTTGCTCATCTATAATAACAATAACAATAACAATTTATTATTTATACCCCGCCCATCTCGCTGGGTTTCCCCAGCCACTCTGGGCGGCTTCCAACAGAAAAATAAAATAAAATAATCTATTAAACATTAAAAGCTTCCCTAAACAGTGCTGCCTTCAGATGTCTTCTAAAAATCTGGTAGTTGTTTTTCTCTTTGACATCTGATGGGAGGACGTTCCACAGGGCGGATGCCACCGCCGAGAAGGCCCTCTGCCTGGTTCCCTGCAACTTGGCTTCTCGCAACGAGGGAACTGGCAGAAGGCCCTCGGTGCTGGACCTCAGTGTCCGGGCAGAATAATGGATGGAGACACTCCTTCAGGTATACTGGACCGAGGCCATTTGGGGCTTTAAAGGTCAGCACCAACACTTTGAATTGTGCTCGGGAACGTACTAGGGAGAAGTCAGGAGAGGTCACTTCAGCACCACCTCCGAGTTAATCCTTAGGGCCACGAACATCTAACCTGTGGCTGGACTCCATCACTCATCGGCTCCAGTCCACATGACCAATGGTCAGGGATGATGATAATTGTAGTCCAACAACAGCAATTGGAAAGTTACAGATTAGCTACCACTGTTTTAGACAAACCTTGAAAAACAACTGATATTGCCCAATGTTCCCATATGGCATTTCCCCTCTCATATATGTTACCAAGCCTGCCCATGTCCCTTATCACATGTTACATGCTAACTCGTGTATCTCCACATGATAACACAGAGATGTGATTTTGAGATCTTTTATCCAGAGTAATTTATTTGATTTTTATTTAAAAGCATTTATATTTCAAATATCTCTTGAGCAATTGTGGCGTATTTCAGGAAGTTGCACCGCACCCCAGGTAATTACTTCAGTTACTTGGGGGTTGGGGAAGGTAATAACCCAGAGCCAGAGAAGTGGGTTTGAAAGAAGAGATGTTCATCATTACAAACACCAGAATGGCATTAAGGAATAAAACAGAAAATGAAATAGAAGAGTAACTTGGTTAGGAAAATTGTACAAGAAGAAGAGAAGAGTTTGGATTTGATATCCCGCTTTATCACTACCCAAAGGAGTCTCAAAGCGGCAAACATTCTCCTTTCCCTTCCTCCCCCACAACAAACACTCTGTGAGGTGAGTGGGGTTGAGAAACTTCAATAAGTGTGACTAGCCCAAGGTCACCCAGCAGCTGCATGTGGAGGAGCGGAGACGCGAACCCGGTTCCCCAGATTACGAGTCTACCGCTCTTAACCACTTCACCACAAGGCTTAACCATCCTACTCTTTCCTGGACCAACAGCATACACTTAGCTTGCTTCTAGGATAGAGACAGGCAGACAAGCAGCCTGAAGGGGAGAGCTTGGCTAGACATAGTGTACCAGGGAAGCTCAGATGCAAAGGATTTGGGCCACACAAGAGCAAAAAGATAGTGAGGTTTGGGATATGGAGAAGAATGGAAGGAACAAAACTTTGACGACCACCAGTTCCAAGGAGAGGAGAAGGAGAGACGGTGAAGGGTTTGGGGTCAGCGCTGTGGAGCAGGTCAGAGCAGCTGGGCATAAATTTTTGTGTGGCTTAGCCTCCCTCAGAGGCCCAGATGGTCTTTTGCTATCTATAAACATTTATGCTGTTATTTTATGCCGAATTTTACAGCTTGCCTTGGATGTTATTTGTACTAGTAAAACCTGTTTAGAAGGAAGGTTCAAAGAGAGAAATGCAGTCCTCACCTTTCTGAACAGTGCTGTGATTCTCTCTCGGGTGTTGTAGTACGGGGAGTTGACCCACACAATTCGGACGAGGCTGATGAGGTGAGGCAGCTTTTCGGGGATGTTTTGGGGGCGAAGGGTGGCTAGCTCCTGGAACGGTTCCTTCAGGATGGAGAGGAATCGGAGGTTTGACTGGGCCTGCTCTGATCCATCCTGCAAAGCAACCACAAAGAGCAATAGTCAAGGACTGAAGCGGGATCCGTGCCCACACAGGCATGGCTCAACCTCCTCCTGAACCCTTCCCACGAAGGAGAGGCAGACTGGAGGAAGGGCTTGGTGTGGAAGAAACTTAAATCGCCTTTCCTGAGACCATTCTCTCCCTGTGCCCTACCCAACCGCACCCACCTGGATCTGTTTGGCGAGCCGCTGGAAAGGGGTCACATAGGAAGACTTGGAAAAGGCCAGGATGGTTTCAATGTGCTTCACGCCCTGTTGGCAGAGCTGCTTGCTGATTTCGGAGAGGTCTGTACAGCGGTTCCTCCAGAACTCGATCTCTTCCAGAGGGCCTGAGCTCTCTCTGCTCTCCACAGCCTCTTGTGCCCTCAGCACCTCCTTGATCTGCCGGGTCCAGTGAATCATGGATGCTGGAACAACAGCAGCAGCAGCAGCAAATAAAAATAAATTTAAAAAATCAGATGGCCCCCCAGGTCTGCCAAGCTTCAGGAATCAACTCACAGTGTAGGCTCTGGGGCCTTTCACCCCTGTATATATATGCTTTGCCTCAGCACAAAAGGCCCTGACCAGTTTTCATAGTACCGGTAGCAGCAGTTGCCTTGCCTGCCATGTGTGAGGACAGAGAGTGGAGCATAACCCTAAGGTGCTCGGTGAATCTGTGGGGCAGCCACACACGCCTCACCTCAGCACAGAAAAATCCACCACACTGACTAACTGACTAACAGCTTAACATCAAGACATGGTTTGCGTCACCTATGGATCAATGCACTACTACACAGTCAGAAAAGAGAGGAGATCACAGGTTAAGAGTCTCTGGACATGTGTATAAGAACTGGTGCTTCACAAGCGCAGGCCCGTCCTAGCCATAGAGGCTAGTGGCGCAGAGAACCACGGCGCCGGGCGCTGGAGGTGAGCGCAGGGTTCCTGCGATCTGGCCAGGACTGCGCCCAAGCAGCTCTTGCTGGTCCCGCGGTGTGCGCGCTGGTGGCGAAGCTTGACTGAGCGGAACCCAGCGCTGGGGAAACAAGAAGGAGGCGCAGCGCGGAGTCCTCGGAGAAGGAGAGAGGCGCGGCGCAGCCTCTCAGCTAGTGAAGCGCAGTCCTGGCCAGATCGCAGCGCGGAGTCCTCGGAGGTGGCCTCCCGCTGCTGCCGCGGTCCGCTTGGCACTCCCGGGCCCTTGGAGAGGCTCTGGAGGGGGGCTCTGGAGGGACCTAGCACCAGGGCGCTGGATGGGCTTAAGACGGCCCTGCACAAGCGCCTAAAACACTTTAATCGCTGCAGTGCTTGAGCAGGAGTGGAGTGTGGAGGGACCTCGTGGAGTGTCTGCTAGAGAGAGAGAGAAGATCTGTCTCCACTCTGGAAAGCAGAAAAAGAATTCTGGGGTATATCATGCTATGGCTCCCTATGAGTCCCCTGGGTGGAGAATATACTCTTATACAAAGAGACAGGGTGAGTCACACAGAAATCAGGCATGTTCCTTGGGAGGGAGGGTCGAGGTCCCTCCAAGAGTACCTGATGCCATTTGCCTTCATTCTGTGTGAACGCACACTGTTTTGAGCCATTGCGGCGCTGTCGGGGCTTTGATGTTTTTAGAACCGCATCGCTCTCCTCCTGTACGTCAGAAAGGAGAGGAAAACGCGGCAAATTCTTTGTCCCAGCCATTCTGCACACGAGGCCCTGACACTCGCCTAAATGCGCCGTCATCCCTGCTCTTTAATATGGGACTTTGGCTGCTGCGCCTGGGCTCGTGCAGAAATTACCTTCTACTTTGCGGTCTGTCGTCTGATAGATCCCAAATGCATCGTGTCCAAGTGCATTCTGGGGGAAAGCTAAGAGGAGGGGGCCCTGCAGGTCTGAATCATAAAAGGGGCTCCCCTGGCTGCGGAAAGAGGGGGGCCCAAGGCTTCCAGGTGCACGAGAACCCCCAGAAGAGGAAATTGCCGAAAGGAGCCGCAGGGCCTCAGTTGTGGGGAGAGTTTGTGGCACCTGAAGCTCACCAAGTTTACTGCCTTCCCCCCTGCTCCTGGAATGGAAGAGGCTAATAGCTAGAGAGCAGCCATCTAGGAAGAGTTAGCATCGCAGCGTGGAAGCTGCAGTCTCTGTGCCAAATTACAGGGGTAAGACAATCACACAGCCCAGGGATTAGAATAGCCAAGTATCTCTAAGTGCTTGATAACAGCTGAGGTTTTAGTCACACAAGAGACGACCCCAAGGTAGCCAATTGGATGCTTAACCCAAGCATGCATTGCCATGCAAAATATCCAGCCATGGGAAGATTTTAATGCGCACGGCGAACATTGCAGGCTGGGCGCTGCCAACCGCACAGGCCTCTCATTATGGGACAATCATGTGAATTTCAAATCCTCCATCTGTCTATGGCAGTGGGGGATTTCTTCATAATGCTTTTAAACTTTGAAAAGAGGCATGCTCCACTTTTATGCTGGGGGGGGGGAATTCCTGTACTCAAATTCAGAGATAATACAGGGCACAAGATGAACGAGTTGTCTCCCTTTGTGCTTTGTGTGTGTGCCTGTGTTTTAAAACCTACAAAATCGAGAATAAGAACGTTCTGGAGTCTATTCCCACCCCCCACGCCCAAATGAGCTTGGGCCGTATTGAAGTGCTGTGGCGTTCAATCCAAAAAACGGGTCAATTAATGCCTGTTGTTACTAAAAGGCCTTTTTATTTTCCTTTGTTGCAAAAAGCCAACGGTAATGGCAATTTATGCAACGCCACAAGCGAGGCAGAGCGAACAAGGAGCTGCCTCTCCTGGATGCCAGAAGAAAGCCAAAGGCAGCGACAGCCAGGAAGCGCAAGCCGCTTCACCCGTGTTGGGGCAGGAGAGGCCTGCGGGAGGTCATGTGTACATGAACGGCAGTGGGGAACTGCAGCCAGGCCCAGATCCCCCGAGGGATGGCACTCTTATGACAATATATCCCCAACCTGCTCCTTCCAAAGGTTTTGGACTACAGCTCCCATCAGCCACAGACAGCTATGGCTGATGGGAGTTGTAGTCCAAAACATGTAGAGGCAGGCTGCTGGCCGACACTAAAAATACACATCTGTGTCATTTATTTTTATACACACAAGAACATTTTGTGGGCCCACACCTTCAGAACAGGATGTCTGACATGTCCCTCACACAGTACAGAGGCAGAGGGCCCAGCAGGCTCCCCTAGTGGGCGTCCTCTGCCATTTGCATATGGAAGAAAAGGACTGAACAACCCCTGGTGAGGCGCACCTTTGCCAGGCTCTGCTTTATTATTCCTAATAGAGACACACACACGCTGCATAATTCAGTCAACATCTTTTCCCCTTGTCCGTAACGAGATGTTCAATTGAATTTGCGCAGGGCGGAACAAACGAGCCGCTGCGCCAGATCTGACTGGTGACTTCTCTCGCCGGCGCTTCAGCCTTTCTTTTCTTTTTTCTGCCTGCGGGGCAGTAACAGAACCAGCACCCCCTGGGAGATGAAAAGGGGGCGAGACGCGGCTGGGGCAATGGGATGACGGGACGGGCCCAGAGAGACAAGCCGCACAAGATGGCGGCGGGCCGCGGGCCTGTCTCTTCAAACACAGGAGGCTCAGTTCAAAGCACAAAAGGAAGGACCACATGGGGGTGCCGTGCGCCCCCCACCCCCAGAGGCTTTTCTCCCTGCAACCCGTGCCCCTGAGGTAATTTCTCCTTCAACTTGGCTCCAAAACCAGAAGTACTGGAGGAGAACAGCTGAGGGAGAAATTACCTCAGGGCACCACTGCATAGGGAAAGCGGGGTGCGATATACTCGGAGTCGAGAGTGAATTTCATGCTCTTTATTCAGCTCGTAGTCATCAAGGAGAAGAAGAGAAGAAGAATGCCCTTTTCCCAAAACCATCTGCTTATATACATTATTTACACAATGGGCTTTGTGTGATTGGCTACTTCTGGGCTACACCTGTGGGCCAATCAGGTTGCAGATTCACTTTTTCATGGGCGTACCCAGGATCAAAACTAGGGGGGGCAAGGGGAGGGGCCAAGGCATGGAAGGGGAGGGGCCACAAAGTGGGCGGGGAAAGTGCAGTCAGAGGCGCCAGGCTGATGGGCAGAGGCGGAGCACAGCCCGACAGAGCGCACCGTGACGCGACCTCCCTCCAGCTGGGAGATTGAGAGAGAGATCGAGAGAGAGAGAGAAAGAGAGATCTGGAACCGCGCAGACGCCCCTCTCTCCTTGCGACCCTGTTCTCAGCAACTGCCGACCCCTGCACGGTTTTGCATGCGGGCAGATGACGGAGCCAAGCTCCTCCCGCTGCCTCGCGATGGCCCAATCGAAAAGACCCTGGCCAAAGGCGGGCGCCTTTGTCACAGAGAGGAAAGCTGGGGAGGTGCCGGCAATAGTGCAGCCGCCGCTGCGCCAGTAAAGGGGGCAGCAAGGCAGGAGTTCGCCAGGGCAGGAAGGCCCCCCTGCCGTGCTCCCTGGTTCCCCGCCGTGCATGGCTTTACCTGAGGGCGTGACGGGGAGCTGGAGGGAGAGCGCGGCGCGACGGGCGGGAACGGCGAACTCGCGCTCCGCTGGGCTGTGCCCCTCCCTAGAAGCAGGGCTGGTGGGCGGAGACAGAGCCCAGCCCAGCCCAGCGGAACGCGAGTTTGGCGTTCCCGCCCGCCGCGCCGCGCTCTCTGGTTCCCTGCCGCGCTTGGCCTTGCCTGAGGGCGTGACGGGGAGCTGGAGGGAGAGCGCGGCGCGGCGGGCGGGAACGGCGAACTCGCGCTTCGCCGGGCTGTGCCCCTCCCTAGAAGCAGGGCTGGTGGGCGGAGGCGGAGCCCAGCCCAGCGGAGCGCGAGTTCGGCGTTCCCGCCCACCGCGCCGCGCTCCCTGGTTCCCCGCCGTGCTTGGCCTTGCCTGAGGGCGCGCCGGGGAGCTGGAGGGTGCGGCGCGGCGCGGCGGGAATGGCGAACTCGCGCTCCGCCGGGCTGTGCTCCGCCTCTGCCCACCAGCCCTGCTTCTAGAGTAGGGCAGCTGCCCTAACTTGCCCCGTGGTGGGTACGCCCTTGAGACTGCTGATTATGGATCCTATTGTTCTATGATTCAGCTCAGTACATAACACGGGGGGACAGTTATGATGCCCCCAACCTGTCGTATGGCCATAAGTGGCAGTTCGGCCAATGTCTTTTCCGCATTTAAGGCCAGCTCTGGTTCAGTTCTCAAGCCTCTCTTGGGCTCTGCAAGCCCCAGTTTCACTCCAAACTCTGGGAGTGTGGGAAAGAAAATGCCCTCCAACCCAAGAATGTCACTCAAAATGCACTAAGAGAGGTTACAAGAAGTTCCTGAGCAAAGGGGTGGAGAGGAGAGAGAGAGAAATATATATATTATAGGGTTTTTCTCTCCTCTCTGCCCTGAGGCAGATGAATAGGCTGGAGCAGGCAGGTCGTGGCCTTCCCCTTAAGGCACAGAGAGGGACCCTGGCAAGATAAGGAAAACAAAGGACAGAACAAGCCTCTCAAAGCGTCCCATACCCTGAAGGCTCAAGATGGGTAATGTGCCCATTAAAAACAGCAGTAAAATGAAACCAAGTCCTGTGCATTTTTAACACCCAGAATAGCAAAGGTGTCCCTTGCTGCTTTCCAGGGGCTGTGCTCTGGCTAAACAAATAAAATAGGTGTTCTGGGCTGAGCAGCAGGGACTAAGTTCTGCTGAGCAGAAGAACTGTTTTGAGCAGCAGAACTTCTGAGCAGCAGAACTTCTGAGCAGCAGAACTTCCTGACAGTAAGAGCTGTTCGGCAGTGGAATTTGCTACCAAGGAGTGTGGTGGAGTCTCCTTCTTTGGAGGTCTTTAAGCAGAGGCTTGACAGCCATATGTCAAGAATGCTTTGGTGGTGTTTCCTGCTTGGCAGGGGGTTGGACTGGATGGCCCTCGTGGTCTCTTCCAACTCTATGATTCTATAACAAATGGAGGGCATAAACCATTTGTATTTCGGAGAGCAGCCCTTTGAAATCTGCAGGATGCCAACTGGGGCAGGTTCAGGAGCAGTGGCCAGACCTGGGGTGAAGAGATCCCATGAAGGAATAAGCTGTGTCACAGCTAGCTGCCTTACATTGAGTTCAACCATCAGACCACCTTGCTCAATGTTGCCACTTCTGCCAAAAAGCACAAGCTCCATTCTGCTTGTCATGAAACATGACAACTAAGGGTTGATGATATTTGCTCTTCCATGCTTACTGTGATTATTATTTTTAGAGGTCCACATGCGCAGATTAAGAAATACATTTTTGCATGCCCGTAATGGGGTAAAAAAAAGGTAAAAGACGACTATGGGGTTGCGGCGCTCATCTCACTTTCAGACCGAGGGAGCTGGCATTTGTCTGCAGACAGATTTCCGGGTCATGCGGCCAGCATGACTAAACCGCTTCTGGTGGAATGGGACACCGTGACGGAAACCAGAGCGCACGGAAACGCCATTTACCTCCCCGCTGCAGCGGTCCCTATTTATCTACTTGCACTGGGACGGAGCAACGGGAGCTCACCCCATTGTGAAGATTTGAACCGCCAATCTTCTGATCGGCAGAAATGTTAGTGGAGGGTGGTGTCGTCCTTGAAGGGAGGGGCCAGTAAACGGAAAGATTCAATCGAGGACAACCCACTGGTGTGGATGTGGCACAGCTATGGAAAGACTTCAACTGCGTGCATGTGGACGCAGAACAAATCAAGTCTCAGAGCCCCGTTTGTGAGACATTGTCCCAGTCTGGAAACACCCTTAGTGGTGAAAGCAGTGGGCTCCACGTACCTCGAGAACAAAACCACACGCGGTTCTGATTTTGAGATGAAGGGCCAAAGTTCCTCTCCCTCCCACCCCACGTTCTTAGTCTCGAGATTTTTGGTGTGTGCACATTTCCCCGCAGCGTCACCACCACCAGCCCTCTTCCCCCAAAATAATAACAAAAGCAGGATTTTTAATAGACCCGAGGAGAGAAGGTGCTGGAGAGCAGGGAGAAGAATGATTCACCCCCACTAGCATTTTAAACATCAGCCACCTGCCTGTCACAAGACAGCCTTCGGGGGGGAAGGGGGGTGGTGCTGGGAGGAGGGCAAGAAACTGGTATGACACATAATACGTGAGGTTTATAAAATTGTGCATGATGTGCAGAAAGTGAGGAAAAGTGGAACTTTCGTAGGGTCACCCTATGAAACAGATCAGCGGAAGATTCAGAAAAGACAAAAGAAAAGTCCTTCTTCCCATGGGACATAATTTACTTCTGGAACTCACTGCCACAAGATTTCCTGTATCAGCTGGTGGGTAGATGCCCTTTGAGGTGCCTTATGAACGCTTATGACTCAATGAGGTGCAGGGTTGCCTGATGGCTTTGATGGCCATGCAGAAGGAGAAAGCTACCAATGGCTACCCTTCAAGACGGCCATGCAGCGGTCTCCAGGATCAGAAAGCCGGTTGCAGCTGCTGGGCTTTTCTGAGGTTTTTATGGGAGGTCTGTTGACAGCTGTAAGTTGTTGGGAGCTAAAAAGAGGGGGGAGCTATTCCCTCCCAGGTCCTTGGGGTATCCTGGAGGGATCTGGTTGGCCACTGTGAGAACAGGATGCTGGACAAGGTGGAGTCTTGGTATGAGATACACCAGGGCTCTGGTTCTGCAGAAAGGAACCACTTGCTGCGAACAGAATTAGAACATAAACCACAAGATCTCCCATGGTGAGTTCATGAATTGGTTAGCCAGTCTGCGTAAATTCCAGCTCTCTTGAGCAGGCATAGGCAAACTCGGCCCTCCAGATGTTTTGGGACTACAACTCCCATGATCCCTAGCTAATAGGACCAGTGGTCAGGGAAGATGGGAATTGTAGTCCTAAAACATCTGGAGGGCCGAGTTTGCCTATGCCTGCTCTTGAGAGTTCCTCATTCTCTCCCCAAATTATCAGCACTTGCTCCTCAACAGACTGTTCCACCATTCCAGAGAGCGGACAGACAAGTTTGCTTTATTATTTGTTATCTTTGTTGTATTGTTATTTAATAAACTCAAGGGGAATTACTGAAGCACACGAGTGTTACTGCATCTCCCGGATTATGGCGTCTCCATTGCACCTACCAAACCCACAAAGAGGAAGCACTGTGGTGGCCTATGCTGGGCATGAAGTCGAGGAAAGGTTTATGTCTGTCTGAATAGATCAAGTCTCTAGCTCTCATGGGCACAAGGGCAGGAAATGTGCTCGCTTCAAATCCCACCACATGGACTCCAAAACAGATCTCGAAAAGGCTGGTCCTTGGACAGGTGAAAGTCTCCTCAACAAATCGAAGGATCCAAGCAGCGCTTACAGTCAAGGAAAGGAAGTTTCTGCGCCCTGCAGCCATTCTCTTCTCTTCCTGTCTGCTCCCAGGCCTCCTAGACATTCTCTCTCTCCCAGCCTGCACATCTCCCCCAGATCTTGCAAGCAGAGATGGAAAAATGAATGCTCTAATAAGGAATGCTCTAAAAATGCAGAAAAAGTGTGCGTTTGTCATCCCAGTGCCATTGTTTTCTCCATTTGCACGTGCGTGGTGCAGAATTTAGATGGGAGGTGGGGTGGGGGAGTGGAGAGGAGAGGAGCAATTTCAACACCGAGGCAACCCATGAAGGTAGGATGGAGGGCTAGGGAGAGGCCTAACCTGCCCCTGCCTTCCATTTCCTGACAGAAAACGCCTGCAGCAGAACTAATAACCCCACCAAGGGGCCCTGCAGACGTTCACAGCCTGACAAACCCGTTTTCTGTGATTGGGAATGATGGATGCAGCTCATATGCTGCGAGGGGTTAATTCACTTACAGTCCAAGCACTGCTGCTCAGCTGGCAAGCCTCTCGGTCAAGCTTCATCCTCCCCATCAGCCGTCTTCCTCTCCTGCTGATCCTGTTACCACCACTCCCTCCCCCCCCACCTCCAGGGCCCAAGTCCCCAGAGATCCGCCACTCACTCTCCAGCCGCTGAACCAGGGCTTTGTCCTTCAAGGCCATCTCCGTCTTGATGGTCAGGGACTCGATTGGGATGTAGAGGATGGTGCGGCCCCTCATTTTGGAGCGAGTGTCTAGAGAGGGACAAAGATGGAGAAAGAGTGACAAAGCAGAAAGGCATCGTTCTGGGCAAATTGCTGTTTGTGGGGGTCTTGGAGGGAGGGAGGGAGGGAGGAAAGGAAGGAAGGAAGGAAGGAAGGAAGGAAGGAAGGAAGGAAGGAAGGAAGGAAGGAAGGAAGGAAGGGCTCTCTCATAACACACAGAATAGGAAACACTGTTTATGGTTCCTCAGCAGGGCGCCAATAGCATGGGCGTAGGCAGGAGGGGACAGTTGCCCCCCCCAGAAGCAGGGCCGCTGGCCAGCCTGCCCCGCTGCCCGCCGCCGCCCGGTGCCGTCTCCCTTCTCCCTGGCTGGCTGTGGGGCGGGTGGAGGGAAAGCCCCAGAGCCGCACAAAGCGTTTGGCTGGCTTTCCCTCCGCCCGCTCCACAGCCAGCCAGGGGGTGCCCCCTGATCCTGGTGCCCCCTCACCCCATGCCTGTCGAGAAGGGGGTGGGAACAGTCCGATTTCGGGCTGATCATGGCGCCCCCTCGCCCCTGAACGACCATGGCTTTCCTTGCCCCACTGTGGCCCCTCCCCCCTTGCCTTGGCCCCGCCCCTTGCCCCTTGCCCCCCCTAATTTTGATCCTGGCTACGCCCCTGGCCAATAGTCATCGCATTTGACACACCTGCTACCAAACAGCCCTCTCCCTTGACCCAATGTCCCAAGCTGTGTGGGAAAGCAAAACCTCATGGGAGTAATTTATGCAGGTGGCACGTTTAAGCAAATGCGCTCAGCTTCCCTAATAGTAAAAAAATACAGGGATACATTCCAACATGCACAAATTTAAGGGTGACTGGGAAAAAGACCAAGGCACTGAGAAACTCTGCGAGTACAAAGACACTAAGCATAATCGCAGTCGTCTGATGTGTAAACCTAGGCAAAAGGCTGGTTGTTTTCTGTTGGTCAGGTAGACACCCGATAACCCAGGGATGGCCCAAGACATTTTGGCACCAGAGGTGAGCCACAAAATGGTGCCCCACCCCACCCTGGCCAGGGAAGATTTACATCAAGATCAAGAGGGGGGGGGAATAATGATCTTCGTGGGTGGGAGGAGCCCAGCAGCACCTCCTGTTCACCAAGAGATGGCTGTAGAGGTGGCATGGAGGGGGGAGCTACTGAGGAGACAGCAGATCTGGCCTCCAAGCAGCGTGCTACAGTCGTCGCTGCCACTGCAGGCAATGCATTCCTTGGAGAATAGGACAGCCTTCTGTAACCACTAGCTGTGGGCTGTGATGTCAGAGCAGCATCCCACCTGCTCAAATGAAAGGTGCTGGCACTAGAATATTGAGAAAGGGTGCAACTTCTGGGGGAAACCTCCTCTCATGGCCTAAGAACGGGATGGGTAATGAAATATCAGCAGGAAGAGCTCTGAAGGCTGAGAAACTGTGGGCCAGGCAGCAGTGATGATGGGCATTAGGGAGCGTGAGGTGTACTGAATTTCGCGGAGAGATCTGAACTATCCTATAATTTTAGAGTTGGAAGGCACCCAATGGTCATCTAGTCCAATGCAGGAATTGCAGCTAAAGATCCCCAACAGCTGGCCATCCAACCTCTGTTTAAAAACTTCCAATGAAGGAGACTCTGGTGCCCTCGGGGCAGACCATCCCGCTATTGAACCGGCAATTACCACCATGCTCAGCTGGAATCTCCTTTCTTGATCTGGCAAATCTTTAGAGGGAGGTCTTAGTTAGAACTCAGTAAAACGGCAAGCCCAGCCCTACATAAAAGTCAGATCCAGGAAGGGAGGAGACAGCAGGGAGTCCTACCTGTGAGAGAGGTCATAAAGTGGTAGATTTCTGAGAAAAACTCATTCTTTATGCTTTCGGGCCAGGTTGACTTGCGAAAGAGCTGGGGGAGATACACGGCGTTGAGAAGGCGGATCAAGGAATCGATGTAGGGCTTCCGGACAGTGCCAAACTGGACTACCTCGTGGAAGTTCTCTTCCGTGATCTCTGCATTCTCTTGACGGATGAAGTAAGTGAGCTGCTTCTGCTCCTGCAGGGACAAATGCTGAGTTAGAGATGGCAGGATCCTCAGCAGAAACTTATCCTGGTGACCTCCAGCTCTGGGAACAGAGCTTCTAAACTGCCCTGAGTCTAGCCTACCACATATTTCCAGTGCCCAGGACTGGACCGTTGGAGCTGATTGATGCCAGAGTGTCTGCTACAGCACCATAACCGCCACATCCGTCCATAGCACAGGTGCCTGCCGCAGAGACCTGTTCCACAGAGCGGGCAAAATGCCTCCCGAGAACAAATTGGGAGTAGGCAGAGGTTGAGTGGCAGGTTGTCACAAACAAACCATGCAACCTTTAGCTTTTAATTAAGAACTGGATTCCCCACTGCTTTTAGGAAACATGAGCCCGGGGATCTGGGGTAATTTAATCTGAGATACAGAACAGCAAAGAGACCAACCGTCAGAAGCAGAAAGACTGAAACAACGGTAGCCACCTTATGCCCTGTGCAGGGAAACACCCTGTGGGCAAAGGATTAAAATACTCCTGATACCATCTGGACAGTTGGAAACCTACTAATGAAGTATCAAAGGTTGGAAAGGCCCCACTTATTAAGAGGACCGGGGAAATTCAGGATCAGTGGCTATTGCTGATGAAGGCTAGATGGGGCCTTCAGGTTCAAAGGCAGTATATCACTGAATACAGTGGTGCCTCGCTAGACGAAGTTAATTCGTTCCACGGGTCTTTTCTTATAGCGAAAAATTCATCTAGCGAATCCCATAGGAATGCATTGAATTATTATTATTATTTTTTTGCCCATAGGAACGCAATAATTGAATTTCAATGCATTCCTATGGGAAACCGCGATTCGCTGGATGAATTTTTCGTAAAACGCATTCGTCTAGCGAGGCAACCTCCGCTCGAAAAATCCTTTCGTTAAGCAGAAATTTCGTTAAGCAAGGCATTCGTTAAGCGAGGCACCACTGTACTAGGTGCCAAAGGCAAAGAAGAGGGGAAGAGGGCCAAACTCTGCTAGTGGGCTTCCTGGAAGCATGAGGTTGCCACTAGGCTAGATGGATCGGATTCAGCCACAGGGCAGGGTGCTCTTATGCTTTTGCACTGCGGAGGAAACGGCAAACCTTCCCACATTGTTACCCCTCCCAGACACACAGAGGATCCTCTCAGGTGGACCGTGACAGACTGAGCCGAACCAACCTGGTACGGCATGACTGGCTCCACTTTCAAGCCGGCAAAGTCGTCAATGTAGAAGACAAGCATCTGCTGGGTGGGGTCCTTCAGAAACTGATCCATGGCGTCCATGTGCTCCTCTGTCCACATCTCATCTCGGAGGCCAGACAAGGCGATCCGGCTTTCAATGCAGGGATTCTGAATGAAAAGGGAAAGAGGCCAAGCTCAAGCAAGGTGTTCTCAGAGACCGCGTTGGATTGCATCGCCTCCCCCCCATCCCACGTGTTTAGGCGCAGGACTGGGAACCACACAAGCACAGAGCCTGGCCTGCTATTCCAGGGCATCGGATTGAGTCTAAAAGTGTGAGCGGCCACAGGAGATGACACCAGTTCATGGAGGTTGAGGCTGTAGACACCTCCAGTTTAAAAGGCAGCCTGCCTCTGAATCGGAACAAACTAGACAGCATGCAAAAATCGGTGCATGCAATTGTCGCGTCTGGTTCTTGTTCTTTAAATAGCAAGTATTGAAGTGCTGGGGGGGGAGGGGCGTTGCTGATCAGGACAACACCATGCAGGGAGAGCAGGGACTCATTCCCTTCCACTTTGGGGGCAATTTTCATCAGGGCTGTGGGATGCAGGGGGTGGGGGAACGATGAAAAAACACATTTCCCCTCCTGGCATGGTCCTGATCATCCTGCCCTACAGGCTCCTATTTAGGTAACAAAAAAACAAACAAACACATATTTCCCATACCGTTCAGTTTGGCAAGATGCGGGGACAAGCCTCACCCCATAACCTGTCGCTTTCCGCAGTTCGAACCCCCCCACCCCACCCCGACTCAAATGAATCATGCAAGTCACCAGCAGGGCCTGCCTCATGAAAACTGGGAGTCCAAGACTCACAATCTTCTTCCGCCTCCCCTTGTTCAGCCAAACCCCCACCGGGGCACTCAAAGAGGGAGAGAGAAGAGGGCTAATTTGTTAAGATGATTGCAAGACAGTCACTCCAGAGAGCTTCCGCAGATCATGGAGCTCAGTCATTAAAGCAACACAGTTCCAGGCGCAGGGAAAGGTATGCAGGAAAAAGTAAATGGGGGTGGGGAGGGGAGGGGAGGGGAAGAAAATTAAGGGTAGGAACAGTGCAGACTGAAAAGCAGGAAATGGGGAGTTGGGCAGTAGCCACTTTTTGGCCCTGGAGAGAGAAAGTGTATGATTCCCCCCCCCAAAAAAAAACACATATCAAGACTTCTTTTTCTCATCCCCAAGAGATACTCAAAGAAAAACCTGAGAGATCAGGATCAAATTAGCATAACATCTGGCACAGAAGCATAGAGCCAGATGTTCCTAGCCCAAATGTGACAAAATTGTGGATGCAGGCACCCGTCCGCTTTTTGGTCTCCTGTTCAGGGCGTCTCTGTCGGAGGAAGGATTTGGGCCTTGCAACAGCCGGACGTCACCTGAGTCAGAAAGGCAACACTTCCCTCCTGGAAAGGCATCCTCCCCCTTTGGTGTTAACAGCTAGCCAAATGCAGAAGGGAAGTCACATGCAGGGCCAGGAACCTTTGGCATCTGCAGCCTTGGAGAGGGGCAGAAGACGCACAGCCGAGGGGTTTTTTCTGCTGGACTGAGACAGCTGCTTCCGTGACAGAGTGCAGCAGCTGCTTGTCAAGGAAGACACCCGAGTTTGGGATAGAGAAACAAGAGGCAGACAGAGAGAAAAGCACCTGATCCATAACTCTTAAATGCTGAGGGCAAAGAGACCTCCACCTGTTTCAGCCTGCACAGACTTCAGCTACGCAGGAGTAGTTTAAAGTTTTCAAGGGTGGCAAGAGCATCAAAAAGACTGGATCTCTCTCTCACACACACACACACAAGCACAGTCCTTCAAAAGTGGGTCCAGCTGGGAGCTTCTGCCCACCCTTCCTTTTGCGCCTGCTACCGTATGTGAGATCTTCCTTGTGGCAAGGTCACACACACCCGGCTTCCCAACTTACCAAATCCGCCTCTCCCTCCATAGGGCTGGGAGGGATAGCCAAGTCCTCCTGGCTCTCTTCTTCCATCTCGTCCAAGGATGCCGAAGTAACATCTCCTAAGAGGAGGGCAAAAGGCAGAGAAGCAAAAATCAGAAGTGCACCCAAGGACTGTGGTATCTTTGGGGCAGAGGTGGTGCCGGGAGCTCTAAAGCTGGCACAGCAGAAGGGATCTACAGGTCTACACACCTTTCTGACACACTCCTCTCTCTCACACACACAGGCCTTGCTTGTACAGTACCAGGCAAGTAGTTGGGGACAATTCCTGTTGAATCACCAAGTCTGAGGGTTCAAGGAGACCACCTAATGCAGAACACACGCATGCCCCCTCTTGACGAAGGGTCGCCCACCCCAGCCCCAAACAGATCCACCTGGTCAATCCAAACAGTCATCAACACAGCTCTGTAGAAAGACACTCACTCGGGAAGTTTAGCAGGGAAGTTTTAGGAGGAGCCCAGGAAGATGGTGGGTTCATCAAGAGATCTGAGCACTCAATCCTACTAGGGAGGATGAAAGTTTTTTTTATGAGAGCCAGAGTCAAGATGCGCTCTTGAGAGGATGCCTAAGGGCAGAGGTTACCATCAAGTAAAACCCAAGAAGCTGTACACAGAGTCAGGCCATGGGTTCATCTGCACTGTCTACACCAGGGATGTCCAACAGGTCGATTGTGATCTACTGGTAGATCCCCGGGAGGTTTTGGTAGATTGCG
Organism: Zootoca vivipara; assembly: GCF_963506605.1. Lineage (NCBI taxonomy): Eukaryota > Metazoa > Chordata > Lepidosauria > Squamata > Lacertidae > Zootoca > Zootoca vivipara. The sequence goes on from NC_083288.1 coordinate 50,265,492, forward strand.
GTCGATCGTTGGGTCCTTTTCCTTAGCGTTGCTAAAATCGATTCCGACCCCAACCCCTCGACCCCACCCTCCATTGTTGCATGATCTGCAGAACGCAAGGAGGAGTTAACAAAGTGAAACTGTTTGTTGGTGAGCGGCTGTTCCACCTTTCCCCAAAAAACCCTTAAAATTGGGGCTTTCCTCGTCCCTAAAAAAAGCTGAACAACTTTGACCTGAACCCCCCAAAAACGTGGCTTTCCTTACCAAAAAAGGCCAACAACTGTGACCTGCACCCCCAAAAAACGGGGGTAGACCATTGCCATTTTTTAATTCTGTAAGTAGACTGCAGTCTCTTGGAAGTTGGCCACCCCTGGTCTACACTAACTGGCAGTCACTATGTCAAGAGAAGAACACAAAGGGCAGTGTGAAAGAGGATGGCTCTCAGGACCGAAAGAATGAGGAGACATGCTGTGTCACTGGGCAGTGGCCCTGGGTCAGTAGCAGAAGCATCACCCCCATGCTCCACAGGGCATTAAGAACAACACCCAGACGCCATCCAGTGTGATGGCGATCAGAAACATCCTCCTAAGAGGATTAGAGGCAGTTTGTGCAGACCTGACACGTCTTCTCAAGAGGTTTGTGGCTGTCCATAAAAACATAAGAGTCTGCTGGATCAGGCCCGAGGCCCATCTAGTCCAGCATTGTGTTCTCACAGTGGCCAACCAGATGCCTGTGGAAAACCTGCAAGCAGGATTCAAGCACAAAAGCTCTTTTTCCTCTGGTTTCCGGCAACCAGCATCTGGAAGTATTGCTACGTCCAAATTCGATAGTCGTGGGGGTATGTATTCAAGATATAGAGGGCCGACGCGTCCATTAAGGCAAACTAGGCAGTTGCCTAGGGCGCCAAAATGGAGGGGGCGCTGGTGCGTCTCCCCGCTCACAAACGCTCTCTCTGCTGCCACCGCTGCCGCTTTCGCTCCTGCTTGCTGCTGCTTGTGAGGCGCTTCCCTGCAATGCCCTGCAGGGGGCACAGGGCCGCACCACACGACGGAGCCAGAAATCGGGGGGGGGGGCACTCAAACCAATCAATCAAAGCAGGCGGGGAGGCGGGGGAACCTGAGCGCGCGCATGCCCAGTTGTTAGTCAGACGGGTTTTTTAAAAAAGGAAAAAAGAGTGCGCGGCCTTCGGGGCGGGGCGGCGGAGGACACACTCCAGACTCCTCCCCTCACGCGCCTCCTTGGCCAATCGCCAAGCGGGAAGGCGGAGGGGGGCGCCAGAAGGTGATCTCGCCTAGGGCGCAAAAAACCCTATCACCGGCCCTGAAGATATATCAGCATGGGTGCCAAGGCTCCTTCATCCCACCGGCTCCTGCGTGCTCCTGCTGACCTTCCACACAGGAACCCAGCCAGTAGAAATACTGAATGGGCCTCCGAAGACTGTAAGTCTTGAAAGCCTGATCAAGAGAGCTTAACTTTAAATCCCGTAGGGGAGGGAGGCAAAAGTCCAGGGATGAGTGCTGAGCCAAATATACAGGGCAAGACCATGTGGGGAAGAGGGAGGGTGCAGGAGGTGGTGCCCAGGATTTTGCGGAGAAACATTTGAAATTGCAACACCCAGAGCATCCAAAATCTAACACAAAGAGTCAATGGGAAACTGAGAGAATGGACTCAAAAACCTACTATGGGAAGATACTCTCATCCCTGGTGGGATAAAACATGATTGGAATATGGAATATTGCTCAAAAGGAACAGACCCATCAGAGAGGGACAGAACAGTAGCTTTACATGTAAATAATAAATACAGCTGCACAGAAATCCATGGATCAGTCTTGTTGAAAGCACCTGGGTAAGAAGAGAGGAGGAGAAACCAAAGCGAGAGTGTTGTGGCAACATACTGCAAGCCACCCAACTAACCGGAGGGCAAGGGTGTTGCTTTCCTGGAAGAGATCACAAAACTTTCGCACAAGGCAAACTGTGGCAGAGACGGGGAGCTAGCAACCCCCCGGACACCTGCTGAATGTCTAAATCTGCACTACAAACGCAACGTCCAATAAAATCTCGACTTCCTCTGCTGACAACATCGTTCCTCAGAAGGTGAAACAAGAAGCAAGGGGGGGATTGCTATCCTGGAGTTAATCCTGACCAACGGAGGATAACTATTTGATGAACTGGAAGTGGCAGGAACCTTGGGGGAAAGTGACCGTGTCATCTTTGAATTTATGATAGCGAGGGACGTGAAAACTGAGTGGAGTGGAGTCGGATGCAGAGAGCTGATTTTAATGAGCTCGGAGGAAAGTTGGTGAGGTCCGTGGCCAGGGATTCTGAAAGAGGAAAGGAGTCCAAGAGGGATGAGAGATTCTGGAAAGTGAAAAGCTGATGGTTCAATCACTAGACCAGCCAATAGCTCAGTCGGTAGAGCATGGCACTCTTATTCTCAGGGTTAAGGGTTCACGCCCCATCTGGGGTAGGGGGCAGGACTAGATGATCCCAGTGGTCACTTCCAACTCTACGATTCAATTATTCTATTTCAGTGAGAAGGGGGGAAATGGGAGAAGTCTAAAGAAGTCGGTGTGGTTGCTCAGAGATATTTACTGACCAGCTTTCAAAGCAGGCTCCACTCTGAGTAAGAGCAGCACACTGTCCAGCTCATGAGAAGCAATCATTGCACCCTTTTCGATGGTGCAATAGGAATTTAGAATATGGTGTGCATTTGGAATACGGTGTGCAGATTGCGGCACTGCCTTTCAAGGACGGCCATTCGCCAGGGGCGTTGTGGTTGCATCCTGCACTGAGCAGTGGGGTTTGAGTAGATGACCTCCCAGCTCTATGACACCCCAGGGCGCCACAACCACCTAGAGAGGGCAGAGCATAAGTGTGAACAGCTCACGCCAAGGAAGGTACAAAGCGCTCAGGGCCACAGGCACAGTGTCCTTCCCAATCCAGCTATTTATGGCAACTGGCCCCTGGCCAAGAGCCACGGTCCCGGAGGCCCCACAGAAAATAAGGGAGGCAAAGGAAATAAATTCATAAGCAGGCAGCGTGCTGAAAACCGAAGAGCCACAGAGAATGCAGTCGGCATCAAACTGAAAGGCATTTGGAGATTGCAGGCAGCTAGGCTGGGCGGTCTGAGAGGTGCACCCCAAGACCCCTCGCAATAGCACGCAAAGATCGGGGTGGAGTGGGACTGCACACCTCTTGAACCACACGTTGCTTCATTCACACACAACCCACAATCACTGTCAGGCCCATCCTAGGGAATAAGGCTTTGTTCTCCAATGCAGATCAAGGCAGCTGTCACAGAATTCCAAAAAAAAGCTTCTGTTTATATATTAAAAACACATTTATTTTTTTTAAAAAAAGTAATAATACTTGGTTGCGTTTTGCCTGAAGGCTTAGAAGGCAGATGGGATCTGAGTGGCTCTTACAGGTGTCTGCATTCAGCACAAGTGTTTGAGCCTGCCTCTCTCCAGCTCCTGCCCCACCAATACCACGTTCCGAGCTCAGCAAGACCCACCCATGGGTGTAATTGCAATCAGGGAAAAGGAGGGTGCATTGTTCCAAATTGCAAGGAGGAAGATCTCATTATTTCTCCGTGGCGCAGCTCATTTCTCGGCCTGCAGGAGGGTCCCGGTTCAGTCCCGGGCTTCTCCAGGTGAGGCTGGGGAAAGCTCACACCTGAACCCTTGCAAAGCTGCTGCTAAGGCAGGACAGGGCAGCCTTGCCTCTCCCAATCCGGGGCCCGGCAGGCACTTTGGACTACAACTCCCATCACCCACTGAGCACTGGCTAGGGCTGATGGGAGCTGTGGTCCAAAACATCCGGAAGAGGCCAAGTTGGAAAAAAGCTGGTGTGGGCGATGCCGAGTTAGACCAATGGCAACATCCCATAGTCACTCCAGGGGGAGGGGACGGCACAGGTCAGTAGCATTTTTTCCCCACATGGAAAAAACATCCCTCACCACCCCATGTCCCCCCACCCCCATTTAAAGTCAACAGGTATCCAGTTGTTCATATATTTAAATGTTCAAATAACTTTGGTGTTTTGCAATGGGAGGGGATAGGGCCTCTACTTTTTCCCGAGACAGTGTGTGAGGTTCCAATGTGTCACCTGGCACCTGCCAACCCCCAGCATGAGCCAGCATGATGATAAGAGTGTTGGACTAGGAACTGGGAGATACAGTGGTACCTCTACTTACAAATAATAATAATAATAATAATAATAATAATAATAATAATAATAATAATAATAATATATTATTATTTATACCCTGCCCATCTGGCCGGGTTACCCCAGCCACTCTGGTCGGCTTCCAACAAAATATTAAAATACAGAAATCCATCAAACATTAAAAGCTTCCCTAAACAGGGCCATAGCTACGAAGTACCCCGTTTCCCCCGGGAAACCCCCGTTTTTACTTACCTTTTCCCGGTGCTCCCCCGTATCACTTCATCTCCCATTTTTCTCCATTATTTTCTCCTGCCGGCGGGCATTTTTTCCCTTTCCGATTTGCCCTTCTATGGGCACCAAAAATGGCCGCCACTGGCTTCAAAAGTCGCATCTACGCATGTCCGGAAGTGCATAGACGCGACTTCCGGTGTTGGCGGTGGCCATTTTTGGTGCCCATAGATGGTCGGAGCGACACCGGAAGTTGCGTCAACGCACTTCCTGACATGCGTACAAGCGACTTTCGAAGGCGTCGGCGACCATTTTTCTGCCCATAGAAGGGCAAAGCGACACCGGAAGTTACGTTGACGCAACTTCCGGTGTCACACGGCTGCCAGTCCCGGATTCTGCAGTCTGGGACTTGGAAGGTAAGAACAGGGCTGCCTTGAGATGCCTTCTAAAGGTCTGGTAATTGTTGTTGTCTTTGACCTCTGGTAGGAGGGCGTTCCACAGGGTGGGTGCCACTACCGAGAAGGCCCTCTGCCTGGTTCCCTGTGTATTGGCTTCTCATAGTGAGGGAACTGCCAGAAGGCCCTCGGCGCTGGACCTCAGTGTCCGGACAGAACGATGGGGGTGGAGACGCTCCTTCAGGTATACTGGCCCGAGGCCGTTTAGGGCTTTAAAGGTCAGCACCAACACTTTGAATTGTGCTCGGAAACATACTGAGAGCCAATGTAGGTCTTTCAGGACCGGTGTAAGTAGAATAACTCTACTTACGAATGTTTCTACTTACGAACGGAGCTCCGTCCGCCTTCTTGGATGCGGTTTAGATAGGATTTTTTCTACTTATGAATTTTTAGATAGGGTTGCTTCGACTTACGAATTTTTTCACCCAATGCATTCCTATGGGATTCAACGTACAATTTTTTTCGACTTACGAATGTGTGTTTGGAACGCATTAAATTCGTAAGTAGAGGTACCACTGTACCAAGGTTCAAAACCCCACTCAGCCATGAAGCGCACTGGGTGTTCTTGGGCCAGCCACTGTCTCTCTCTCAGTCTAACCTACCTCGCAGGGTTGCTGTGGGGATTAAATGAGGAGGGGGAGAGCTATGGATACCACCTTGAGCTCCTTGGAGGAAAAGGTGGGATAGAAATGCAATAATAAAAGCCCCACATAGTGCCATCTCGCCACTTGGGCCCTCCCTGGCCTCAAAACTATGGCCTTAGAACAAGGATGGGCTTAGGAGGCCCATTAAGGCTACCCGAAAAATGGCTGTTGTCCTCATAGCCGATGGTCGACTGGAGAGAAGTGCTCCTCCGAACTCACAGGCTTCTCGTCGGCAACACAAAGCAGGCAGCCGTCTCCTTGGCTGGGCCTTTGCAGGCGCAGCTTTAATAATAATAATAATAATAGTTTATACCCCGCCCATCTGGGCTCTATTTTAAACCACAGCTCTGGAACCCAGTTGGGTGGGCTCCAGCTGAGTGCAACGGCAATCTGCAGGCATCCACAGGCGACAAGAACCCAACCTGTTCTGGCAGATCCCCTTCAGGAGCTGCTCAAAACATGAAGGTCGGCAACGGTGCTTCTGGGAAGGGCCTTCCAGAGGGCAAGCAGAAGGCCCCGACTGCTCTGGGGGAGTTTTGAGGAACCCGAGAGACACTCACAAGACTCCTTGCAGCCACCCAAGAACACCACGCCAGATCGCGCCAGACCCTTAAGGGTTGTCGCATGGGAGATGGAGCATGCTTGCTTTCTCCTGCTCTGGAGGGTAGGACTCGAACTGATAGCTTCCAGTTACAAGGAAGGCGATTCCGACTCAACATCATAGAATCATAGAGTTGGAAGAGACCACAAGGGCCATCCAGTCCAACCCCCTGCCAAGCAGGAAACACCATCAAAGCATTCCTGACAGATGGCTGTCAAGCCTCTGCTTAAAGACCTCCAAAGAAGGAGACTCCACCACACTCCTTGGCAGCAAATTCCACTGCCAAACAGCTCTTACTGTCAGGAAGTTCTTCCTAATGTTTCTTCCTAAAGAACTTTCTGATGGCAAGAGCTGTTCGATAGTGAAACGGATTCCCTCTTGGAGGTTTTCAAACAGAGGTTGGAAGGCCATCCATCATGGATGCTTTAGTTGAGATTCCTGTCTTGCAGGGGGTTGGACTAGATGACCCTCGGGTCCCTTCCGATTCTACAGTTCTATGGTTCTGTAAGTGAGGGGAGAGGGCTACTATTGTGCTCAGGTCCTGCTTGTGGGCTTCCCGTTGCGGCATCAGCTGGCTGCTGTGAAAACAGGATGCTGGACTAGATGAACCCCCTCTGATCTAATCCTGCAGTCAGATTCCTAAAGGAGAGTCCCAGCTTGTCAAGAGCTTGGTGAAGTTTGGCCTCATCCCCACTTCAGAGAGTCTAAAAGAGAGCTGGGTAATGCCCAGCAAGATCTCGCGCTCCAGCTGACATTCATTTGCACAAAGCCCTGCCAAACTCGGAGGGAACTGTGCACACTGATTTTCAAAAATTCATGAAAATTCAGCTTTCAGCGTGCTCTGTGCGTGTGTGTGCTTAAGCGTGGGTTTTGAAACCAGGACTGTGGTGTGGATCCTAACTGGCAAATCAAAAGAACCCAAACAGTAATTTTGTAGTTCTTTAAAATAAAAATAAAAAAACTCACGGATTTTAGGAGACAAGAGTTCAGCTCTTCTTCAGAACATTTGGAGTTGTCAAACCAAATTACAATTAACTTCCCCATAAACCTGCTTGTGTGTCAGGAGTTGTCATGCACTAAAATGTGTAATAGTCATTGAAAGCGGCAGTTTGAGAAGGGTTTATTTTCTCCCCCATATTTCTCCCACCCCACCCCCACCCCCACTGACACACCAGAAAAGAGCTTGTAGGAGATACAGAAAAGGAAGGCAGGAGGGAGGGAGGGAGGCCTGCCTGAGACATTTCGGTGCCTGAGGCAGCAAATCCAAATTTACACTCGATCAAGAGGATGGAAAGCTCTCCTTTCGGAAGCCTGATGGATGTGAGGCTGGCACCAGAGAACGTCTGGGTATAGCTGTCTGTCTCTTGCTGCGCTGTCCTCCTCCTATAAAAAAGGCTGCTGCAGCTTTCCCGGGAGAAGATCAGAGGACTGGGGGACGGCAGGCAAGACCACTGCAGGCAGCCCTGCGCTGGGATAATAGGATGTGCAAAATTAACGCCGGCTCTCACCATATGGCAAGCCGGAGGAATATAGCAGCGGGCACAACCGGAACGTGAAAGCACAGACTCAGCAAGCAAGGAGCAGGAGAGGGGAAAAACTGCAGCAGGCGTGTTTCCCTCGGAGGGAGGCAAATCGGAGGAGAGTAGCTATGGTATAATGCTGCAGCGAACACATCCAGAGGATGTGGCTAGCTTTTGATCAGGCTTCCTTGACCTCAGCCCTCCAGATGTTTTGAGAATACAATAAGCCAGGGCCCAAGGTAGCTTTTCCAGTCCGTCCACATTCTCTCCTGGGAGGCAAGGGCCTGCATGCCAGTGGTGAGCAGGGCCAGAGGCAGAAAGTGGGCAGAGCAAGAGATGTAACAGATGAGGTTTACACACACACACACACCCCTCTCTCCATCCTCCACTCAAGTAAGCAGGAGCCATTATCCACCATTCAAGGACATAGCCCAGCCAGGCAAAAACAAGGAGGTGTCAAGTGGGGCCAATAAGTGGTCTGGAGAGAGGGGGTGTGGTTTGGGGAAGGGCCTGAGGGTTGGACCTGGAGCCTTTGGATGTGAGGTTTTTCATCCCCACCCTAAACCCTAGGTGAGAGGGGATGCCTCTCGGAGATCTCATTGCTCCTTAAGGCTCATAGAGCTTTTTGTCAAGTTGAGGGATCTCTCCCAGGACTGATAACTCAATTGCTAACCAAACCCGGCTTGGGGAGACGCATGCCAATCCCCTCATCTGCTTTCCTACTGCTGCCATCTGGTCAGGGGTTACCTGCTATTGTTAACTGACAGACAAGGTCCCATCCTGCTTCCTTTCCTTCCCCCGCTCGCCATCACCCTCCCTTCTGCTGCCGCTGCTGGAGGAGAGGCACGATAGGGAGAAGGTGGGATGAAGAACAGAATGGCCTGTTGCCCACTCCCTTCATAGGGATGGGGGGGGCTGCAAAGACAACATCTAAGGCTGGCTCTCCCAGAGTGGGTGGGAATGAGGGGGGGGGATGAAACTGGTCCCCCTCCCCAGGCGCAATCGCTTCAGGCATTTTTCTCCCAAAACGGTTAGGGATCTGGGTATGTTTAGCCTGGAGAAGAGAAAACTGAGAGAAGATAGGATAGCCATCTTCAAATATCTCAGGGGCTGTCGCATAGAAGATGGAGCAAGCTTGTTTTCTGCTGCTCCAGGGGGCAGGACCCAAACCAATGGATTCAAGTGACAAGGAAGGAGATTCTGACTAAACACCAGGAAGAACTTTCTGTTCTGTTTGACAGTGGGGTGGACTTCCTTGGAAGGTGGTGGACTCTCCTTCCTTAGAGGTTTTTAAGCAGAGGTTGGATGGCCATCTGTCAGGGATTCTGTAGCTGTGATTCCTGCATTGCAGGGGGTTGGATTAAATGACTTTATGCTCCCTTCCAACGCTTCAGTTCTATGATTCTTTGAGCCACGAGTCCGGGAAACCTCAATGCAAGCTGGAGCAAAATGGAGTCAAAATCTGTCCACCTGCAGAGAAGCAGGCTCAAGGAAAGGCAAAAGTCTCAACCTGTCCAATCCAAGAGGATTTGGAATCATGAGAGGAAACTTTGGTGCCCCTTATAAGCCCCAATTCCACCCCTGCACACAAACACATTTAAAGCAAATCATATCTCCCCCTGGAACCTCCAAAAGCTGTAGCTAAGGGGGTCATTGTAAAAAAACAAAAACCCAAAAGGTAATAGGCCCAGGATGCTTCTGCCCCACATCAGTAACATGAGCACTGGGGATCATTGCTTAGCCTCCCATCTCTGGTTAGAGATGTCCAGAGCAAGGCTGGCTCTCCTCCATTTGTCTGTGCCCCCCGCAGAGCGGCATGTCTTGTGGCACACAAGCAAAACCTGGAAAACTAGCAGCAGGCGCCACGGCTGAGTTCCCTTGCACACACATCGCAGGCATGTCATCTGTTTCACCTCTGCACCTCGGAGACCTCGGGAATACTCTTCTTTGAATAATATGCCTTAGCCAGCTCTGGGAGGGGGCAGCACCTCTCAGTGGCCAGACTGGAGCCCAATGCCGCTGGACGCTTCCCTCCCAGTGGAGCAGAATCCACCCAAGGCCAGACACCCGCAAGACACCTGTAGCTGCGAGGAGGAAGAGGAAGCAGGGCAAGGCAAGGCAGGTTCCTCCAGCAGCTGGCACCCGCTCCCCCGCTTCAAAATCAAATGACTGCATCAATAGGAGTATAGCATCTAGATCTAGGGAAGTAATAGTACCACTGTATTCTGCTCTGGACAGACCTCACCTGGAGTACTGTGTCCAGTTCTGGGCACCACAGTTCAAGAAGGATACTGACAAGCTGGAACGTGTCCAGAAGAGGGCAACGAAAATGGTCAAAGGCCTGGAAATGATGCCTTATGAGGAACGGCTTAGGGAGCTGGGTATGTTTAGCCTGGAGAAGAGAAGGTTAAGGGGTGATATGATAGCCATGTTCAAATATATGAAAGGATGTCATATGGAGGAGGGAGAAAGATTGTTTTCTGCTGCTCCAGAGAAGTGGACACGGAGCAATGGATTCAAACTTCAAGAAAGAAGTGTTGTGTATTGAGTCAAAGGATTTTATCTCTGTATTATTATTGTCTGTATTTGCATTAGGATAAAGTAACTGCCTTTTGGTTCCAGAGGGTACAGCTACTATTGGTTCATTTAAGCTGCTGTATTTGGATCCTCTGTCTTATTGGTTCCCTCCAAAAGGCAGCACTGTGATTGCCTGATATTGTTCCCTCCAAAATGTATCCCCTTCTAGCTAGTTCCCTGTCCCTATAAATGTAGCCTTCCTGCCCTCACAGTCAGTCTTGTTCACTTTAATAAAGAGCTGTTACTAGAGAACTGTCTCCAGCATGTTTTGTCAAGAGAGCTGAAATCACAAACCCCACGTCACAACAACTGGCGACGAGGATGGGATCCGGAATGCTGAGGAGCGGTTAAACACAACCCTGCCTCAGAGTCCGGATTGCAGCTGAGAACAAGACTCACTGGCCAGCTGAGAAGACGACCCTGCCCGCTAGGACAATGGAGAGTCCAAGGGTATTGGAGCCCTTCCAGCCATCAGAGCCCCACACCTGGGAAGACTACGTCGAACGCTTTGAGTTCTTCGCAGTGGCTCAAGGGATCACCGATGCCAGCAACAGAAGGGCCACATTCCTGAGCTACTGTGGGCCCGAGACCTTCAAGCTAGCCAAGGCATTACTTGCTCCAGCGAAGCTGAGTGAGACATCTCTCCAAGATATTCTTGCCTGCCTAACAAGCCACTTGGCGCCTACTGAGACCAAGATGGCCCGGCGGATGGAGTTCCATAAGAGGCAGCAGCATGCTGGGGAGTCTGTATCCGCATTTCTGGCTGAACTCCGGAAGCTCGCTCAGCACTGCGGCTTCCAAAATCTGGAAGAGACTCTCCTGGATCAGTTTATTGGTGGTCTGAGCAGCAAGAAAGCCAGAAGACGCATCGTGGCTAAAGAAGAGGTTACCCTTGCTTCAGCCTTGAAGGAGGCCACCGCCACGGAGAATTATGAAAGAGAGGAGCTTGATGCCAGTCGCAAGGCCACTAAGCCACAGATAGAAGTTGCGCATGCCATGGACGAGCTAGAGGCTACTCCGAGCCAGAGCCCAGTCCGTGGGGTCGAGTTGGTGCGTCAGGCCTGCACAGTGCACAAAGATCACCGAGGCAGTTGCCCAGGTTGTGGCGGAAACCATGGGCGGAAGAGTTGTCGTTTCAGGGATGCTATGTGCCGGATGTGCGGGAAGACAGGTCACATCGCCAGGGTCTGTAGATCGGCGGCGTCAGGAGCAACAGGAGCACCTAGACTGGAGCATCGCAGACCGCCCACAGCAACTCATTTTCGAAAGGACTGCCACTACATAACGGAGATCAACGGGAGGGCCGTGCAGTTTCCAGCGCAAGGCAAGGCACACGTCAAGGTGAAGATTGAGGGTCAGCAGTGCGACATGGAGGTGGACTCTGGATCTGCATTCACCATCGTGTCGGACCAGACCGCGAAGACATTCTTCCCCAGGGGTAAGTTGCCCCCTCTGGAGCCCTTCCCGGCAACCTTGCAGTCGTACTCAGCAGGCCGCATCCATGTTATGGGAATGTGTGCTGTGAGAGTACAGTTCCGGGACAAACAGGCTGTACTCAAACTGGTGATTGCGAAGGGCAGTCGCCCCAGTCTCCTGGGCACTGACTGGTTCCCCGCCCTGGGACTGAGTATCTCAGGGCTTCATTCAATCCAAACCTGCCCTGAGATGAGCGAGGCATTATGCAAGGAATTTGCTGGTCTCTTTAATGGAAAACTGGGTTGTTATAAAGGGCCCCCAGTTGACTTCGAGTTGGACCCCGGGGTGGCCCCAATCCGACTCAAACCAAGGCGAGTGCCATTTGCACTGCAACCCAAGATCGAGGCAGAGCTGGATAAATTGGTCAAGCAGGGAGTTCTCTCACCCGTGGACTCTGCTAAGTGGGAGACTCCAATCGTCACGCCCCTTAAAGCAAATGGGGAAGTCAGGATATGTGCAGATTACAAATGTACTATCAATAAGGCACTCAGGGGAAACTCATACCCCATTCCAGTCGTATCACATCTGTTGGCTAAACTGGCTGGGGGCAAGGTGTTCGCCAAAATTGACCTGGCACAAGCTTACCAACAGCTGCCAGTAACCCCACAATCAGCGGAAGCACAGACTATTGTCACACATAAAGGGGCGTTCAGAGTTAACAGATTACAGTTCGGAGTTTGTGTGGCCCCAGGGATTTTTCAAGGGCTCATGGAACGCCTGTTAAGGGGTCTGCCGGGGGTCTTGCCATTTTTTGATGACGTTTTGATTGCTGGAAAAGACCCACAGGAACTGGTTGCGCGTGTCCGTGCAGTGTTGCTCAAGTTCAAGGAGGTGGGGTTGCAACTGAAAAAAGAAAAATGCAGTTTTGGGGTGCCAACTGTGGATTTCTTGGGGTTCAAAATTGATGCATCAGGCATCCACCCCACAGATGCTAAGATTAAGGCCATCATCGAGGCACCACGACCACAGAACAAGACGGAGTTGCAGTCATTCCTGGGACTTATTAACTTTTATCATTTATTCTTACCCCAGAAAGCTTCGGTAGCTGAACCATTACATAGACTTTTGCAGAAAAAGAATGTGTGGCGATGGGGGCGGGAGCAGCAGAAGGCTTTTGACTCCTTGCGAGAAATGCTGAGTAGCAGGAGCGTCCTTGCTCATTATGATGAGTCGAAGCCGCTGGTCTTGGCATGTGATGCCTCTCAATACGGCCTGGGGGCTGTGCTGAGTCATAGGGAACCGGATGGGTCGGAAAAGCCCATCTCTTTCTATTCCCGTACGTTGTCACCCACGGAGCGCAACTATGCTCAAATTGATAAAGAGGCACTAGCAATTGTGTCAGGAATCAAAAGGTTCTATGATTATTTGTACGGTCGCCATTTCTCCATTGAAACGGACCACAAACCACTGTTAGGGTTGTTCAACCCAAACAAACAAACACCACAAATTCTCTCCCCCAGAATGTTGCGTTGGTCAATATTCCTGAATGGGTTCCAGTACACCTTGACCCATGTGCCGGGGAAACAGTTGTGCCACGCTGATGCACTGAGTCGATTGCCCCTTCCTGGCGGGAGCAATGAGGATCCTGCTCCGGCGGAGCACATTATGATGCTAGAAACACTTCCGGGGGCTCCTGTAACAGCTACTGATATAGCTGAGAAAACGAGGAAAGATGCTGTTCTCTCCCGTGTGCTCACTTGGGTGGGGAGGGGGTGGCCAGGTGGTCCGTATGAAGAAAAATTCAGGCCTTATGCGACAAGGCAGCACGAATTGTCCATGCATAAGGGTTGTCTCCTATGGGGAGATAGGGTGATCATCCCAGCACCACTGAGAAACAGGGTTCTTGAGACGCTTCACATGGGACACCCGGGAATGGTCAGGATGAAGTCGCTAGCCCGATGTTATGTGTGGTGGCCTGGAATGGACCAGAACATAGAACAATGGGTACGAACATGCACGGCATGCCAAGAGGTGCGGCCAGAAGTGGCCAGAGCACCAGTCCACTGGTGGGAGCAGTCCAGGACTCCCTGGAGCCGGCTGCACATAGATTTTGCTGGGCCATTCCAAGGGAAGGTCTTTTTGGTTATCGTTGATGCATATTCCAAATGGTTAGAAGTGGCGATGGTCCCTAGCATGGCATCAGCTGCCGTAATCAAGGTGTTGAGGCAGCTGTTTGCAACCCATGGGTTACCTGAGACCATTGTATCAGATAATGGGGCAGCTTTTGTATCCCAAGAATTCAGGGCATTCTTGGCTGATAACTTCATAAGAGGGGTCACATCCGCGCCCTTTCACCCATCTTCCAATGGGCAGGCTGAGCGCATGGTAAGAACAGCCAAAGAATCCATTGCGCGCTTAATGGAGGGTAACTGGTCGGCTCGCATTGCGCGAATGTTATTTTTGCAGCATGCGACGCCGTGTACTGCGACGGGCAAGTCGCCAGCTGAGCTGCTCTTAGGTAGAAGACTGGTAACGGTGCTGGATTATGTCCACCCAGATAAAATGCCAAACCGTAATTCAAGAGCAACCCCCCAGGCTGAGACTGACACAACAAGGTATCTCGCCCCTGAAGATCTGGTCTGGGTGAGGAACTATTCACGAGGTCCGCGGTGGGTGGCCGGTGTGATCACCCGGGCTAGTGGACCTGTGTCCTATTATGTGACCTTGGAAAATGGGCAAGTTTGGAAGAGACATATAGATCAGCTGAGGCGCCGGGCGCTCAGCAGGGAGGAGTCAGATAATTCATCCCTGGCTAATGACGCACAGCTGCGAGACCAGAGTGAAGATGGCCCAGAGGTGCAGTCACCAGGGGCTTCCGCAAATGAACCAGGGCCTGCTAGTCCTCAGGATGACGAGGTACAGGTAGGGGACCCTGAGATGTCTGGGACTCCATCTGTTCCTGACGAAACCCCTATAGCAGCCCCTCCACCACAGGTAACACCCAATCCAGAACCTGCAACACCTGTTGTCAGGAGATCAAGTAGAAGTTGTAGGACCCCACAGTACCTGAGGGATTATGTCTGCTGTGCTCACTAGGGGGGGAGGGGTGTTGTGTATTGAGTCAAAGGATTTTATCTCTGTATTATTATTGTCTGTATTTGCATTAGGATAAAGTAACTGCCTTTTGGTTCCAGAGGGTACAGCTACTATTGGTTCATTTAAGCTGCTGTATTTGGATCCTCTGTCTTATTGGTTCCCTCCAAAAGGCAGCACTGTGATTGCCTGATATTGTTCCCTCCAAAATGTATCCCCTTCTAGCTAGTTCCCTGTCCCTATAAATGTAGCCTTCCTGCCCTCACAGTCAGTCTTGTTCACTTTAATAAAGAGCTGTTACTAGAGAACTGTCTCCAGCATGTTTTGTCAAGAGAGCTGAAATCACAAACCCCACGTCACAACAAGAAGATTCCACCTAAACATTAGGAAGAACTTCCTGACAGTAAGAGCTGTTCGGCAGTGGAATTTGCTACCAGGGAGTGTGGTAGAGTCTCCTTCTTTGGAGGTATTTAAGCAGAGGCTTGACAGCCATATGTCAAGATTGCTTTGATGGTGTTTCCTGCTTGGCAGGGGGTTGGACTGGATGGCCCTTGTGGTCTCTTCCAACTCTATGATTCTATGAAACAAATAGATAAAGTCTCGCTGATGCCGAAGCACGTCCCATGTGGACCTCCTCCCATCTCACTGCTCCGTATTTAGATTATGTGCAGTTTAAAATCGGTACTGGAGGCGATGCGTGGTTTTGCCAGCTGGGCTTTTTTACCCCCCCCCCTTTCAAAATCTATAAAAATTATAAACAAGCAAACAGATGAATAAGCAAGCGCGGACAACACGAAGGAGCCCAGGGGAGCTGATAGGACGATTAGCCAAGGGAGAGGCCCAGATTGAAGGGGGGCTTCCTCCTCCTCCTCCTCTGAACCACAATGTTCCTTCAGGAGGGTCTACCTCTGTCCAGCCTCTTCCCTTCCCTCCTCTCTCCCAGCTCCCTTTCATCTCCCCTCCTGCACTCCCTGTTCCATAATCAAACTCCCTGCGCTCTCCGAAGAAGAGCCTCCCGCGGCTCCGGCTTGTGGGGGCCCAGCCACAGCTGTACTTCCCAATTCGGGCAGCATTCAATCGCCTGACAGGGGATGTCATTTCCCTGCCTGTCGTGGCAGATGGGATTGGTGGAGAGGGGCTCTGCGCCCGGTTGCATTAGGCAGACGAGGACCACCGCCAAGATGCAAGAGCTGCTTGGAGCTTTGAAGAGCTGCCGTTGGAAATCCCGATGGGTTACTGTGGAAACACACCGGAGGAATTGGGAGGGGGGGTGTTAAGGGGGCGGGGTGAGTGGGAGACAGAACTCAAGGGATGCGGCTACTGTCCACAATGACCTTTGGGGGGTTCTAATGCCACAGGGCAAGGTCCAGAAATAGAAGAGTTCTTTGGGGGGGGGACACTCTGGTCTCCTAGCTCAGCTTATACAAGGTGCAACATATTTTTATTTAATAGACTCAAACGCATGGCTCGGAAGGATGCTAATGAGTAGGAAATCACAAGGGTTTGCCTGGCTAGCGCTACACCAAGGCAGCCGGCCTGATCCAGATAAAGAGAACAGTGCAAGCAAAGAGGCGCTGGGCTCCTACTAGATCAGGAACTGAGAGGATGCACACCCAAAGGCACACACTTCCCATCCACAAACCCTGGTCTAGCGCAGCTGGTCACACGCAGATTCAGCCATTTTTATGCCAGGACGAAATCACAGCACTGGACTTTTGCAAAATAAGGAACCATTGGGATTGTTTGCAAATGGCAGCGCGCAACGCTGGAGGGGAGGGTGGGAGAAAGAGGATGGAGGGCAGGTGTAGAGCTCAAGGACCTTCCTCCAAGGTTGGCAGAAGGTAGATCAGCAAATGGTTGGTTCCTCCTCTACACCTTGGCAGAGAGGAGAGAAGCCAGGTTGAGAGGACAAAGGCAGGTGGGAAGGTGGGCATTCTCAACTCTAAAGTTCCCAAAACGTTGCAGCTGCCCCCCCCCACCTGCATGTTACCCTTCTTACGAGGAGGCCTGTGTGTATTCTGTAATACTTGGGATCACACCGCAAAAACGAAGAAGGAAAAAGGATAGACGTGAAACGCTGCAATCTGAGCAATCAGCTTCCTTTCTTTCAGCAAAGGTACGTTTGAAAGAGTGAGAAATCTCGCAAGCCAACTGGGGCTGAGGGGAACTTCTTGTGGTTGCGAGAGCAGGGCGCGGGGAGCTCATTTGACAGTCTGATGAGCTCCTCCCCAGAGCTAGCAAAGCCCTTCAAAATAACAAGCCACCGTAGGCAACTGCATTATTTACATTGCAGTTTTGCGATGCCTCTGAGGAGCAGCGAGTGCACACAGCTGTCCCCGAGGAGGGAGCCCACACACAACACTTAAAAGATCCGGCTCCAGCGGCAAAAAGCCTCGTCACGGGCGCCAAATGTTCCTGAGGTGGCAGATCAAAGGGGCACTCAGTCTACTCAGCAGTGGCTGAGGATCTGGGACCAGTACACCTGAAGGGGAAACAACTTTTTTGTGGAAATACCAGGAGGCTCCTCGGGGATGAGCGGCTCTGGGGGTGCTTCGATCTGCTGCTGCACTGGCGCAGGGACTGCACGGCTGCTGGCCTTCTTCCCTTTCTTTTCGCCAGGTGTGCCACGCCGCTTGGCACTCATCTTTCACCACGGGATCCTGCAAAAAGTCATAAACACCGTGAAGAAAGGCAAGGCACACAGCCAGAAAGAATGGCTATTTGGCTAGAGTCATCCCCGTTGTTCTTTGCCCCCTCCCCTCTCTCTTTCTTTACCGCTTCCTCTGCCCTCCTTTAATGTGGCCCCCAGTGTGTCTCAGGGGCCAGGACCTGGGTTCAAGTCCCTACTCAGTCATGAAGCTCAGAGGGCAACCCTGAATATCTCTCTCTCTCAGCCTAAACCAGGCTTCCTCAACCTTGGCCCTCCAGATGTTTTTGGCCTACAACTCCCATGATCCCGAGCTAGCAGGACCAGTGGTCAGGGATGGTGGGAATTGTAATCTCAAAACATCTGGAGGGCTGAGGTTGAGGAAGCCTGCCCTAAACTATCTCACAGGTTTGCTATGGGGGTAAAATGAGGTGTGTTGTTGTTGTTTAGTCGTTTAGTCGTGTCCGACTCTTCGTGACCCCATGGACCATAGCACGCCAGGCACTCCTGTCTTCCACTGCCTCCCGCAGTTTGGTCAAACTCATGTTTGTAGCTTCGAGAACACTGTCCAACCATCTCGTCCTCTGTCCACTCCTTGGGCAGGAGAAATAAAGTGCAATAAAAAATAATATGCCCCTCCGTGAGTCCAGCAGTCAGATCAACCTGTTCCCGTTCACAAATCTTGATGAGCAGCACTGCTATTTCTCCTAATCTTCGCCTTCCCCATTATATCCCTTGTCCATCACTACAGCCTCATGTCACCTGCCCAACCAAATCACCCTAAACACATTTCCATGCCCAGCCAGTCAGTTTCCACCTACCAACTTTCAACCCA
Source organism: Zootoca vivipara (assembly GCF_963506605.1). Taxonomy (NCBI): domain Eukaryota; kingdom Metazoa; phylum Chordata; class Lepidosauria; order Squamata; family Lacertidae; genus Zootoca; species Zootoca vivipara. Next base: position 50,283,654 of record NC_083288.1, read on the forward strand.
CACAACATTCCCCCACCCAACATCATCAATTCTCTCCATCATTGCACTCAACTACCGGTAGTTGCCTCTCTTCCACCTCACCATAGCTGCCAAGTTTTCCCTTTTCTCGCGAGGAAGCCTATTCAGCATAATGGAAAATCCCTGAAAAAAAGGGATAACTTGGCAGCTATGCACCTCACCTGATGACCTTAAGCCCCCTGGGCATGTCTTTCATCAACCCACACATGTGAATGTGATCAGCATCCATCCCCTTGACAATCCTCCAGCCAGCACCCAACACTAATTGCCACCAATCCCCCTTTATTTTCTTGCAGTTATGTTATGCTGTTGTTATTAATTACCTGCCTTTCACTCTAATGTCCCAGGGCGAGTTACGACATCAAAACACAACATTAAAAAGCAGCTTAAAACAACTTACAATCACAAAAATAAGGTGGGTCCGCCATTTGAAGGGCAGCATACAAATTTAATAAATAAATAAAAGGGGTATCGAATGAATGAATTTATTATTTCGGTCACAGACCAGTTCCAGCTCACATCAGGGAAGTCATGAAACCCAATGTTGTTGTTGTTTAGTCGTTTAGTCGTGTCCGACTCTTCGTGACCCCATGGACCATAGCACACCAGGCACTCCTGTCCTCCACTGCCTCCCGCAGTTTGGTCAAACTCATGTTCGTAGCTTCGAGAACACTGTCCAACCATCTCGTCCTCTGTCATCCTCTTCTCCTAGTGCCCTCCATCTTTCCCAACATCAAGGTCTTTTCCAAGGATTCTTCTCTTCTCATGAGGTGGCCAAAGTATTGGAGCCTCAGCTTCACGATCTGTCCTTCCAGTGAGCAATCAGGGCTGATTTCCTTAAGAATGGATAGGTTTGATCTTCTTGCAGTCCATGGGACTCTCAAGAGTTTCCTCCAGCACCATAATTCAAAAGCATCAATTCTTCGGCGATCAGCCTTCTTGATGGTCCAGCTCTCACTTCCATACATCACTACTGGGAAAACCATAGCTTTAACTATACGGACCTTTGTAGGCAAGGTGATATCTCTGCTTTTTAAGATGCTGTCTAGGTTTGTCATTGCTTTTCTCCCAAAAAGCAGGCGTCTTTTAATTTCGTGACTGCTGTCACCATCTGCAGTGATCAAGGAGCCCAAGAAAGTAAAATCTCTCACTGCCTCCATTTCTTCCCCTTCTATTTGCCAGGAGGTGATGGGACCAGTGGCCATGATCTTGGTTTTTTTGATGTTGAGTTTCAGACCATATTTTGCGCTCTCCTCTTTCACCCTCATTAAAAGGTTCTTTAATTCCTCCTCACTTTCTGCCATCAAGGTTGTGTCATCTGCATATCTGAGGTTGTTGAGATTTCTTCCGGCAATCTTAATTCCGGCTTGGGATTCATCTAGTCCAGCCTTTTGCATGATGAATTCTGCATATAAGTTAAATAAGCAGGGAGACAATATACAACCTTGTCGTACTCCTTTTCCAATTTTGAACCAATCAGTTGTTCCATATCCAGTTCTAACTGTAGCTTCTTGTCCCACATAGATTTCTCAGGAGACAGATGAGGTGATCAGGCGCTCCCATTTCTTTAAGAACTTGCCATAGTTTGCTGTGGTCGACACAGTCAAAGGCTTTTGCATAGTCAATGAAGCAGAAGTAGACGTTTTTCTGGAACTCTCTAGCTTTCTCCATAATCCAGCGCATGTTTGCTATTTGGTCTCTGGTTCCTCTGCCCCTTCGAAATCCAGCTTGCACTTCTGGGAGTTCTCGGTCCACATACTGCCTAAGCCTGCCTTGTAGAATTTTAAGCATAACCTTGCTAGCGTGTGAAATGAGCGCAATTGTGCGGTAGTTGGAGCATTCTTTGGCACTGCCCTTCTTTGGAATTGGGATGTAGACTGATCTTCTCCAATCCTCTGGCCATTGCTGAGTTTTCCAAACTTGCTGGCATATTGGGTGTAGCACCTTAACAGCATCATCTTTTAAAATTTTAAATAGTTCAGCTGGAATATCATCACTTCCACAATAGGGATACATTTAAATTTGCAGTTCGGTATAACAGGGACAGTACAGATATAGCAGCAATTAAAATATATAAATTACTGTAGATCTTACTCACTAAAATACAACCTGAAGTTATCATTTAAAACCTTAATCATGATGATACCGCAGCTTGTTTCCTAAGTTTTATGGCAATCGTGCAGAATTTGGCCACCTTTAACATGATCTCTGGATCTTGTCCTCAGCATTTGCCAGGAGATAGATAGATATATCATCACTCTCCTCCAAGCTTGGAGCAGCAGACAATGCTTCTTGCCCTCTGTCCCCCCATTTTATCAACACAACAATCCTGGAAGGTAGACTGAGAAATGGCAGTAGCCTAGGGAGGGTTGATTCCCCTAATTTTTAATTGATTTTATCTGGTTGTGTTTTATATTGTTAAGATCTTTTTTTCTATAAAGTGACTAAGAAATGTAATAAAAATAACAATAGAGAAAGTCATGTTATAAGAATTCTACAGTCTCAAATATAGAATAAATGTTCATAAATGTACAAGGCAAACACACATACAGCGGAACCTCGGGTTACAGTGGGGAACCGTTCCGGAGGCCCTGCCACTACCCGAAAACGACACAGCCCAAAGCGTTGAGTCTGCGCACACACGCAGCACGATTTAATACTTCTGCGCATGCGTGAACGGCACGAACTCAGAAGTAACCCATTCCAGTACTTCTGGATTTGCGCCGGTCGCAAGCCGAGGGTGACATAAGCTAGAGGCAACTTCACCCAAGGCTCCACTGTACATAAGTATATAAACCACATGTCTGAAATACGGTAGTAGAAGAGAGCAATCCCGCAGCCATTTTGACCTTCCCAAATTGACCTCAACTATTTCTCTGCAAGGAGGAAGGAAATGGGGAAAGCTTTCCCATGGTTTTTGGACTGTAGGGGCTTACACCTCCCTGTAAATACAGTCTGGCAGGTATCTGTTAAGCTGAGCAAACTATCAAGATGTGTAAGAGATTCAGGAACTAAAAGTATTTACTATCTCAAAGGAATGGCCAGGCAATCAAGTAAGGCATGATCAGGTATCCTGGCAGACAGGAGAGATGCAACCCTCTCAAATTTCTGCTGAAGACTGCCTCCTTCTGTGATGTAGGTATGATGTTTTTTGGGGGTGGTCTTGGGGTACAGTATGGGCAACTTCAAAAGTCTTTATAGCAGCTTGCACACCATTGATCTCTCTTGCCTCCTTGCAACTCTATTGCAACAGAAAAATAAAGATCTGCCTTGCTTTCTATGGATCTTGCCTCCATCCATTCCTCTCTGACCGATCATGGACTTAGGGGACTCAGAGTCCCTTGGCGAGTTGGGCAGCAAAAGCCAAACCCAGTTTTTTTCCATAAGTCATAACCTGAGTCAGGATTCGAACCTGAGTCTTCCTGAGCCCAAGTGCAGCACCTTAACCACACTGGAACCCAATTGTCCCTTTCCAGCCACCGTCCCCTATTTCCCCCTTGCCCCCCCCACCAACCAGCCCCCACCCCTGCCCCATTTCCACATTGCGTCCGTCTCTCCCCCCCACCCATTCCTCCACAATACCCACCTTTCCCAGCTCCCAACTTGGCACCTGTTCCCCCCTTACAACTCCAAACGCTCTTGGTCCTTTCCCAGACTCCGCCCACCCACCAACGTTTCCCCGGGCAACGGATCAACGGGAAAGATTAGGGGAGGAGCGCGAGCTCCGCGAGGCTACCAATGGGGCGGCGAGGGAGGGGCTCGCGGCCTAAAAGGCTGCCTCAAGCAACCGTTGCAGCGAGAGAGCCAAGGGCGGGCGAGGAGGCGCGCGCTTGCCTCGTAATTTATAACCGGAGGGAGGCGGGGCTTGCTAAGCGAGGCGGGGCTGTAAGCGCAGTGAGTGACAGGAGGAGGAGGAGCGAAAAAGAGCGTTCCTGCCTTGCGCGTGTCAGCTGGGAATGGGGAGGAGCCCGGCGGATGGCCGGAGGGGCGGGGCGGTGGAACCGCGCGACGATGTCAATCACTACACAGGCTCGAGGGCACGAAAAGTAAGCGTTGTGGAGGGAAAAAGCTTGTCAATCACGTTCAGAAGCGTCACCTAATTGGATAAAGTTTGAGCCCGGGGCGGGGGCAATGTGATAAGGCCCCCTTTTTAAAAAAGCGTTGGACGATGTGAGAGACGTTTGTCCCTCATACATCGAGATACCAGCCCACTCAGAAGAATATGCCTGAGGGAACTAATTCTTCCCTCATCGTTTATTTATCCCACGTTGGGTGGGTGGCGGGAAAGGAAAGGCTTCCACAGTGTCTTGCAAGTGTCTGTGACAAAATAAAACTGCCAACTGTCAGAGTAATAGCTAATAAATAAATAAATAAATAATCCAGCAGCTACTGTCCTGTCTTAGCCACACTCCCAGCATGCATTGCGTTGGATCCTCCATAGTGTTGTATCGGCTTTTGCCAGAGCTGGAAGGCGACATGTCAACCTGAGGAAAAAGTGATTTTTACATCGTGTGTAGCGAGAAGGAAGCTGTCCTCAAATGAATATGCAGTGCTCTGGCCGCCCATAGTCCTTAATAGTGCCCTTTCCTTCCCATTGGGCAAAGCGAGGTGGCAGGACTCAGTTCAAAGGCAACAGCGCATTGTTGGTTAGCTAACTCGTATTTTGACCACGGCAAAGGCCATTCGGATCACCTGAATGAGACGCCAGGAATTTTGGCAGCAGCTCAATTGAGTGCAACCCCTGCTGCGGTTTTTTGGCATCTGATCAACATGCTCAAAATCTGAACGCTCAGGAACAGGACCCTTTCACTATGTGTGCTGCGCGGGCAAGACGGAATATGCTCAGTACCAAATGCAAAAATACTGGTACAAAGATAAGGAGGCCTGTTTTCAACCATGAGAAAATGCCCACAGGGATCAAGATGCCAGCCATTGTAACATCAAAATGGATTCAACATGAAAATGAACAGGATGGATGTGTGTGGAGGTGACTCACATTGAGTCAATGAACCACTAAGCAAATTTTAATATTCATCATTATCTCGTTTCATATTTAATACGTATGTCATTACCTAATCTAATACGCATGCGCAATAAGCGTTGCTAACTAAACTTTGATTCTTACCGTGATCTGTTCATAGCTGCCAAGTTTTCCCTTTTCTCGCAAGGAAGCCTATTCAGCATAAGGGAAAATCCCTTTAAAAAAGGGATAACTTGGCAGCTATGGATCTGTTACATATTGTTAGTTTGCATGTATGGGAACCTGTGTTACGTGTGGATGTAACAATTTATGTTCTAGTTTATGAATTGCTTCTTTGCGATTGACGTATTTGCTGACCTTCTATCCCACTAGGGACGGCTTCCATAGCTGCCAAGTTTTCCCTTTTCTCGCGAGGAAGCCTATTCAGCATAAGGGAAAATCCCTTTAAAAAAGGGATAACTTGGCAGCTATGCGCTTCTTGCTGAATCATCAGTTTCTTTAAAGCAACAGGTTACCATAATTCGCTAATATAAGCATATTCCAGGATTCATAGGGAATTACATTATTACCTTAATTGGGGCCCTTTGGGCCCCTGCTACAGTAACATCAAAATGGATTCAACATGAAAATGAACAAGATGGATGTGTGTGGAGGTGACTCACATTGAGTCAATGAACCACTAAGCAGAATATATATTTCATGCCCACAGATTTCCAATTGAGACTAATATGAAAGAATCAATAATCACAATATTGCAGGATCACGATGCATGAGCAATAATATCCCCCCTCCCTCCACATTATTGTGGCCAACCATGGGTGTACCTTTGCTTAGTGAAGGAATCCTCAACATATCCCTCCAGATATCGCTGGAGTCAAGCCTCCATTGTCCCTGAGCATTGGCCATGATGGCAGCTGAGGATGAGGGGAGTTGGAGTCCAGCAATATTTGAAGGGCGCTACATCAAACATGAAACTCACATACACAACCAAAGGATCATCTTTGAGGAAGGCTGCCAGTTGTAGATGCTGGACTCTTGGCTAGCACCATTACCGTCAAGATTGCTAACATTGTTGGCCGATATTCTACTTGAAAGTTCTCAGGGTAGCGCACAAAGCCAAGCACAAATAGCAATCTGACATTTTAACAAGACCACAATACAATAAAAGGCGTAAAGTCGATAAAAATGCTATAAAACAGCTGGGCAAGATTGCAGCAGGACTGAAAGCAGCAATTCTTCCAAGCTACAAACTCGCAGCCACTTACACTTACACTCATCTAGAGTGGCCACTTACGCACGGCCCAAAAGAGGAAATACATCACTGAAAAAAAGAGGACAGAAGAGGATACAGATTTGCAGATATGCTAATTGCTGTTTCTAGAATATGCAAATTTAGAAATAATCACTATAATTTAAATACAGATGCATCTCGCGGTAATAGGGAAGACGGTGACCAGGTGAGCTGTGCGCTTGCTTAGTCTGTCGTGAGCCGTGTTATGCAAAGTGGCATCACATAGCCTGGTCATGGATGGGAGGCAATCAACACTAATGAGCAATTAGATTTGCACTTTGTCTAAACTCTGAAGCCACACAAGGGATCCAACTTGAGGAATGGTAGCTAGAGGCGGAAGCCATGTGAATCTGAGGCCTCGTTCGCACTTCCTTTTGCGCTGCACTTTCCAGACATGGGTCTGCACTTTAAAGCTCCGTGTCTGAGCAGTTTCTTTTTTTCGCCCCAGCCGAAATTAGAGCAAATGGTAATCAGGTATTCCACCAGGAAGACGTGGGTTTTCCCAAGGAAAGTGCTGGGACGGAAAAGAAACTGCTCAGACACAGAGCTTTAAAGCGCAAACTAGTGCCTGCAAAGTGCAGCGCAAAAGGGAGTCTGGTGTGCCTGAGAGATAAGGAGACTGAGAGAGGCAGAACAGTTTGGGATTTGGACTACAGCGGAGTTGCAGGGTTCATCTGGACTTAAACCTGCTCTTTAGCACTGAAAGAGAGCATGCCCACACTTTGCCTTTCCTCAATTTAGAGCTAAAGAGCATGTTTTCCTTGGAAAAGGAATTGAGCAAGGGTGAAACGGCTCGGTGTCGTGGTTTCTAGGCACAAGACAGGCGTAAGAGTGGATGAGCCCAGAGCAAATGTCCGTTGGATTTCCCACCGATTGGAATTTGCTCCGATTCAGTGCAAAACAGCGGGTTTATCAGACCCGTGTTTTCTAGGCACAGGACAAGCAGAATTGTGTTTAGAGAAAAGGTAAAAGTGTGTATCTGAAGAATTGCGCATGCACACAAAAGCTTATAACAAGAACAAACTTAGTTGGTCTCTAAGGTGCTACTGGACAATTTTTTAAAAAAAAATTATATATATTTTGACTGCATCAGACCAACACAGCTACCTACCTGATGACAGAATGGTGATTGGCATGGAGAAAGTAGATAGAAGTTTTCCGCCCTCTCTTGTAACACTAGAACTCATAGTCATGTGATGAAGCTGAATGTTGGAAGATTCAGGACAGATGAAATAAAGTCCTTCTTCACACAGTGCATAGTCAAAATGTGGAACTTGCTCCTGCAGGAGGCAGTGATGGCCACGCCATTGCATGGTGCACTAAACACCTCACTGTTTAGAGGAAACCCCAAAACACAGGAATTAAGCCTATGCATACCACAACCTTCCCGACCTCATTTTCTCCACCTGGTTTTGTATTATGGCTGGTTACCTGTGTGAGAAAATGCTCCATATAGCCCACCCCTGAGGCCTCCCCGCCGCCACCCCCCACCTCCAGCTTTCTTGAAATTGGCACTTCTGCTCACTGATGAGACTGCATTTCCCTTCCCTTCCCCATGGTCCCCTTTGTTGCCAACTCACGTCCATCAAAGGCGCGCCACCGCCTGAGCAGCTTGTGGTGGCAACCAGAAGATAGGCACTTAATAACAGGGCTCGCTGGGAGCCTGCTGATAATCCAAGACCAGTGGCAGCTCCCGGGCCGATAAGACCTTGCAAAACATCCAGCTAATCTACCTTCCTGGCAGCGGACTGAGGATGCTATGCTACCTTGGGAGTCACGGGTGATGCTAATAATGAGACTCCAAATGGATTCTCCTTCTCCCAGGCAGAGGTGGAGGGGGGGGCGGAGGTGGAGAGCAACAGAGGAGGCCTCACACACACTTGCAAGGCTGAGCCCCTTCACCCCAAAACACCTGAAGGCAGTCTTCGTCCCCAAGGCCCCCTGGATACAATCCTTCCTCCACCACCCCTTCAACACTTGGGGATTTCTGAAGCAAGACTCACTCAAAATAAGCCTACTGTGAATGCTGCAAGAATCTTGTTTTTCTTTTTTTCCCAGTAAGTCAAAAAAGCCACGTCACCTAGGGCTTGCCGATAATCATCAGAAGGTCGGCATTTGAATCCCCGCGACGGGGTGAGCTCCCGTTGTTCGGTGCTCCTGCCAACCTACCAGTTCGAAAGCACGTCAAAGTGCAAGTAGATAAATAGGTACCGCTCCAGCGGGAAGGTAAACGGCATTTCCGTGTGCTGCTCTGGTTCGCCAGAAGCAGCTTTGTCATGCTGGCCACATGACCTGGAAGCTGTATGCCGGCTCCCTCGGCCAATAACGCGAGATGAGCGCCGCAACCCCAGAGTCGGTCACGACTGGACCTAATGGTCAGGGGACCCTTTACCTTACCTCCTGAGCTCAGCCCTGGGAGAGAACACCTCTTTGCAGGCCCAAATCATTCTTCTCAACAGTCCAAGCATTGCAATTTCTCAAGGGCCAAAATCACCATTGCTCAGGATCCCCTGGGAGCAGAAATCTTCCTCCTGTCACACAGCAGCTTTTTATTTATTTATTTTGTAAATCACTGCCCAAATATTTCTGACAAAGGCATTATCATTTTAAAGAGGGAGAGCTACAGGAGGGGGGGGGGCGACAGGGATGGAGGGAACCAGAGCAATTAGGAAGGGCAACATCTGGAAAGGAAGCAAGGGCATAAAAGGGAAGGCAAAGGTTGCATGGCCCTGGTGGCATCCTTCTATGAGAGAGGGCCCAGGGTCAGGGGGTCAGATTTCAGGGGCCAGAGCAGCGGCAAGAAAAGAAAAAAACCAGGCCCATGGAGCAGGGGGAAGACCCCTCAGCTTGGGGGGGGGGCAGTTGGGATTCCTGTGCCGAGGCTGAATCTGAGCCACGGTTTCCGTGGGTCGTTTCAACAAGAAGGACAACACCAAGCAAGAAGTCTGAAGCTGTGGCTCTCAAGATGCACAGACCAAGCTTAACCCCAGCAGAATCATAGAATCATAGAGTTGGAAGGGACCATGAGGGTCATCTAGTCCAACCCCTGTAAGGCAGGAATCTTTTGCCCAACGTGGGGCTTGAACCCACAACCCTGATATTGAGAGTCTCATGCTCTACTGACTGAGCTGAAATGGACTAGTCTGAGGGCGGATCTTCACCATAGCGCATTCAATGTGTATGTAACGCACTTCCCCCACCAAAAAAAGGGAATCATGGGAACTGTAGTTTCCCTCTTGCAGAGCAAACTGCGGCTCCTGGGATTCTTTTGGGGGAAGCTGTGCGGTTTAAATGTGCATCTGGTGTGCCCTGAAAGTGGCATCACCACCGCAGAACGAAAACAATGGTGCTAAATTTTTTCAGAGACTTCAGATTCCTTGCCATCCAAAATCCCCTGCGTTACCAGAAGCCGACTCGCTCTTCCAGCGCAGGGAACGCAAGACAGTTAGTTTGGACGTGCACATAAATATATCCTTAGATGATAAAGTTGGTTTGGCCATCTTGTTGCTACCCAAACAGTCCAGCTGCCATTGAGAAATTCACGTGGCCTAGATAAATGGATGTTTTTTTTAAAAAAACGTCATTAAAGTCTTCACACGAGGGGCGTCATTAGGTAAATTGCTCGGTGATGACTTTCTAAGTACCCCATTACAAGCAGGAGGGAGAATGCCACCCTGTGCCAAAATGCCAGGGCACAGCATGCACTAAGGCCTGTTTGGCTCACCTATCTGGCTTGCCTTAGACCAGTGGGAGGTTCAGACAAGCCAGTGCCACCCAGTTACCCTTGCGGGATAACATCAGGGCCCCAACGGTGTCTTTGCTCAAATCCGTTTTGCTGGATATTGGACAGATGGCTTGAAAAACGGCGATGAGAAGGAAGCCATCCTAAACTATGCTTGCCCCAAGGCGGAATCGGCGCAGTCCCAGAGTCTCACCATCACACAAGCAAAGCATCTAATCCAGCCCATTCCAAAAAGGAACCAATTCCTGGGGTGGCTCCATTATTTTCCTTATGCCCCCCCCAAAGACAATACAGTAGTAACTCCCACCTTCTCGAACCCTGCCCTACACTTTCAAAACAACACAACACCTTCCACGCATTCTATTAAAGACCAAGGACGTTAGAGTTCAGCCAGCCCCAACTGGCTGATTCTTCCAGCTGCAAATTCATTTAAACAAATTCACGGAGGAGCGCTGTCGATGGCCACTAGCCACGACGACTCTGGCTCTGCCTCTGTGGCTTGAGGCTGCGATGTTTCTGGGGACCGGCTGCATACCCTCCAACATTTTTCTGGTGAAAATAGGGACGTCTGAAGGAAAAACTGGACATCCTGGGATCAAATCAGAAACCGGTACGGCTTCTGTAAATCTGGGGACCCTTGGAGGGTCAGCAGTTGCTGGAGGGAGAGAACGCTGTTGAGCTCAGATTCTGCTTGCGGGTTTCTCGAAAGAGGCATCTGGCTGGCCACTGTGAGAACAGGGTGCTGGACCCCCTATGGCCACGGGCCTGATCCAGCAGCCTTATTTTTACATTCTCACAAGAGGGAATGACAAACCACAGTCCATTCAACAGGTTTGCACAGGAGTGTGTCGCAATGGATTGCACCCCACGTCATTAGTGAGTGAAAGGTTTTCTTTTTTTCCCCTTTTATGAAATAAATCTTTATTTGATTTTCAAAAATATAAACATACAACAAAACCAATTCCGAATCCAAATATCGAGATTACTCCGAATCTCCTGACTCCACCCCCCCTTCCATGGGTCCTATTGAGCCTATTTTCAACTGCATATCAATACTTCTCCAATTTTTTAATCTTTCTAAATTACCCATTGATTCTGTTACATTACAAGTGTGTTTAAAATCCTCCCGATGTTTTAACCCCCTTACAATGATCTTCTATATAAATTATAACTTTTCCCATTATTTTTTTGAAGTTCTTGTCTTCTTGGTTCCTGAGCTTGCCTCTTAGTTTTGCCATTTCAGCATAGTCCATCAACTTGGTTTGCCGTTCCTCGCGTACATGAACAGTCTTTTCTGGTCCTTAGGGATCTCGGTACCTGCAATTCCTAATAAAAAAGCTTTTGGTTTTTTTTAAAACAAAGGTTATTTTAAACTTTTTTTTTATTTCATTATATACCATTTCCCATAATTTTTTTATTACTTTACAGGTCCACCACATATGATAAAAGGTACCGGTTTTCTTTTCTTTTTTTCCGGCTCAGGTGCAGAAACGTCTTGGGACAACTCTGCAGCCTGTGACATCAATAGATACAAGCGCCTTCGCACCTTTGCCTCTCCTCCAGTGGCAGTCTACCCCAGAAGAGCTGTGCTTCGTGCATCAGAAGCTAGGCTGGCAGTCGGCAGGGACAGCGTACAGGGGAGGTCCCTTTGCGCCTGGGTCGCCACATGTCCCACAGGAAGGTGCTCTGTGCCCGCTGGAATGTGCCACTGTGACATCACCCCCCTCGACCTCCCACCCCGGAAGCAGCCGTTAAACGGCTGGTTCTGCCAGCCGAGTCTTGGCATCTCAGAGCTTTCCTGGCAATCTCCAGGCGTCTCTTCTCACCTTGCTCCAGTAGGTTGCCTCTTGGTGCACGGGCAGAAGGTTGTAGGGGCAAGTGAAGGGGTGCGGTTTTCAGGCTGTCTAAAGCCCAAAGTCGAGAGAGAGAGAGAGAGAGAGGGAGAGAGAGAGAGAGAGAGAGAGAGAGAGAGAGAGAGAGAGAGAGAGAGAATGGGGAATTAACCACTGGTTAATTCGATTTTCCTTTATGGGTTGATAGCAGCCCACGGGGTTAAACTCGAGGCTTGGCACAGCCATACTCTTAACAATTCTGGACGGCTGGTATAAGACACACACACATCTTAAACTATACAGTGGTACCTCCGGTTTATGAACACAATTAGTTCCGGAAATCTGATCATAAACTGAAGCGTTCATAAACTGAAGCGAACTTTCCCATTAAAAGTAATGGAAAGTGGATTTATCTGTTCCAGACAGTCCGCGGAGTACTTAAACTGAAGCGTTCATAAACTGAAGCGAACTTTCCCATTGAAAGTAATGGAAAGTGGATTAATCCGTTCCAGATGGGTCCACGGAGGACTTAAACTGAAGCGTACTTAACCTGAAGCATGGGTGTAATTGGTTCCGAAAGTCTGTTCATAAACTGAAGCGTTCATAAACTGAAGCGAACTTTCCCATTGAAAGTAATGGAAAGTGAATTAATCCGTTCCAGATGGGTCCGTGGCGTTCGTAAACCGAAAATTAATAAACCGAGGTGTTCATAAACCGAGGTTCCACTGTATCGTGGCATCTGTGGAAAGTGTGCTGCTGTTGCCAGAAATTAAGCAGGCAGGTCCCTGCCCGCAAGGGGCCTATAATACGACCAATAGCCCAAAGGAACAGAGGAAGGGGAAGGGAATCCAGGCAAGCATAAACAGGACGAATCTGCGAGTATTACAGTGACACTGGCACCAGATTTAGGGTGGTTCCCCCATACAGGGCACCGAGTCGATGGGGTTCAAAATTGAGAAGATCCACAATCAAGGAGATCCATTTGGGGGCTGCCCAATTTTGGCCTCGCACAGGGTGCCAAAGTACCAAAGTCCACCCCCTGGCGACACAGGTGCGTTTTATTTATTAAAACCTTCCATCGTGCTAGATTTCAAGCCAGTCTGTATAAACAGACGCAAACAGAAAGCAGGTAAAGCCTTAGAGCTAAGTGATAATATACATTCTTAGGCGCCGTTTCAGGAAGGCATGGGAACAAAGTGGTGGTGTTAAAGGGCTTGTGGAAAAGGTGGGTTTTGAGGCAAGGATGTGAAGGGGGGAAAAGGGGACATTGCACAGGGTTCCCGGGAGCCATAACAGGGGCAGGGGGAGAAATTCGATCCACTTTGCATTAAAAAGGCAATTTTACTTCGTTTGCATTTCCCGAAATGACCCACGAACCAAAACACAAGCCGTCCTTCACAATGCGCCCTTATTGGATTTTACCGTGCATTTCTCCAGCCACATAATGCATTCAAAAATTCATATGCTAGGGCAAAGTATTCATATACAGTGGCACCTTGGTTCTCAAAATTAATCAGTTCCGGAAGTCCGTTCCAAAACCAAAGCGTTCGAAAACCAAGGTGCGCTTTCCCATAGAAAGTAATGCAAAACGGATTAATCCGTTCCAGACTTTTAAAAACAATGCCTAAAACAGCAATTTAACATGAGTTTTACTCTCTAACGAGACCATGGATCCATAAAACGAAAGCAATAATCAATGTACTGTACTATAAAATAAATAAGACAGTATTGTAGGTGATACAACTTAAAATTATTTTTTTTTTCATACCTGCACTGATGATAGTCATTGTTTGGATGGGGGGATTTTATCCGTTTCCGCAGTCACACAATCAATCAATCAGTAGCTGAACTGGGTTCCACACAGTCGCTAAAACAAATTAACCGAAAAAGCCTTAAAAACAGAAACGTTCGAAAACCAAGGCGCAGCTTCTGATTGGTGCAGGCACCCCAGAAACAATAGCCAACAGCCGCATTGGACATTTAGCTTCCGAAAAACGTTCGGAACCAGAACACTTACTTCCTGGTTTTTGGCGTTTGAGAACCAAGGCATTTGGGTACCAAGGTGTTTGGGAACCAAGGCGTTTGAGAACCACTGTAAATGCACAGATGAGTGAAAAAGGCATACGAGAATGCATTCTGTTTGGGGAAATCCAGTATACTGTATTAGGGAAAAGTGCTTTGCAAAAACGGGTATCTTAGAAAAAATATTCCATGCAAAGCTTCATTATATTTGGGGAAATTGCTTTGCAACTATAGGTTCGTTAGAGGAATCCGTATAGGAAAATGGGTCTATAGGGACAATTTTTCACTAAAACATTGAAGAATCTTCACGAGGATTTTGGGAGGCTGTTGCAAGCAAGACGTGCAGGGACAGCAGGCGAGAAAGGGTGGAGGTAGGAGAAGGAGGCAGGATGGCCATGTATTTACAAAATGGTCCTCGCAGCTGGTTTCCCACATCCCTAAATCCTGCCAGGGGCTGATGATAGCCCTTTCCTGCTGCCAGCTGGACTTTCCAAACACTGAAGCCCACCCTGTGCCTCTCGCTCCACAGGTGATGGCTGCCCACGTGCCCCAAGCCCCCGGGCTGCCCCAGATGCTCAAGGCGGGCATGAAGTACTTCAGTGGCCTACAGGAAACCCTCTTCAGCAACCTGACTGCCTGCAAAGCCTTGGTGCGCTCCTTGCGGACCTGTTACGGCCCCCTGGGCCGCAACAAGCTGGTGGTCAACCACCTCGGCAAGAACTTCCACACCTCCCATGCTGCCACTATCCTCCGGGAACTGGAGCTGGAGAACCCCGTGGCCTGCCTGCTCCGCACCGCGGCTGAGACGCAGAACGTGGAGACAGGGGACGGGACCAATTTTGTCATCCTCCTGACCGGGGCGCTCTTGGAGAACGCCGAGAAGCTCCTGCACTCGGGGCTGCCAGTGGTCCACATCCGGGCCGGCTACGAGATGGCCTGCAAGGAGGTCCTGCGCTTGCTCCCCGGCCTGTCCTGCTACGTTCTGAAGAACCCACGTGACGTCGAAGAGGTGCTGTGGGTGCTGCAGGCCGCCGTGGGCAGCAAGGTCTTCGGCCACCAGAAAGTCTTGGCCAGGCTGGTGGCCAAGGCCTGCATCCTGGCGCTGCCGCCAGACCGCACGGCCTTCAACGCGGACTTCATCCGCGTCTGCAAGATCCTCGGCGGCGGGGTGGCCGACTCCAGCGTGGTGGAAGGGGTGGTCGTCTGCGCGGAGGCCGAAGGGATCGTCCGGCGCGTGGAGAGGGCCCGCATCGCGGCCTACTCCTGTTCCTTCGGCCCGTCCGGCTTCGAGGCGAAGAGCACCGCCGTCTTCAGCAGCGCGTCGGACATCAGGCGCTTCAGCAAAAGCGAAGAGAACATCATCGAGCAGCGAATCCTGGACCTCGCCAGAGCCGGCGTCACCGTGGTGGTGGCCGGGGGGAAGGTAGACGAGATGGCGCTCTTCTACGCCAACCGGTACCGGCTGATGGTCGTCCGGCTGCGCTCCCGGATGGAGCTACAGCGCCTGTGCAAGGCAGTGGGGGCCACTCTGCTGCTGACCGTGGCCCCTCCGGCGCCCGAGGAGCTGGGCCACTGCCGTCGCGTTTACATGAGTGAGATTGGCAGCACCAGTGTGGTCGTCTTCAGCCAAGACGGCATCGCTTGTCCTGTGGTCACCATCGTGCTCAGAGGGGCCACCACAGAGATGCTAGACTGTGTGGAGGAGGCTATCCACGATGGCATCAACGTCTACAAGGTATTGGGCAGCGATGCACGGCTGCTGCCTGGTGCTGGGGCCACCGAGATGGCGCTGTCAGTGCGGCTCAGCACCTTGGGGATGTACTTCCCTGGACCCGAGCAGTACGGCATCTTGGAGTTCTCCCAGGCCCTGAAGACCCTCCCGGCTACCCTGGCGGAAAACGCAGGCTTGCCGGTCAATGAGGCGATGGCCAAGATTGAGGTGCAGCACCAGCTGGGCACCCAGAACACGGGCCTCAGGCTGGCGAGCGAGGAGGCGGGCACCATTGATGCCGCCAAGGAAGGGCTGTTCGACCCGTTTTTGGTGAAGTACCGAGGCATCCTGCTTGCGACCCAGACGGCCGTCACACTGCTGGGCGTAAGCGAGGTCATGATGGCCAAGAAGAGTGGTGGGCCCAAGCCTAGAGGAGATAACCCTAACTGGGACCAAGAGCCAGACGCCTTGGATTGACGTCATGGATACTAGCCAAGGTCACCTTATCAATAAAGTACAATGGCCATGGTTAACTGGGTCTCTCTCTCTCTCTCTCTCTCTCTCTCTCTCTCTCTCTCTCTCTCTCTCTCTCTCTCATATCTCTGGGGTTGCCTGTCTGGTTAAGTGGGCAAGAGAAACATCACTGTCCTGTTTGCCAAGAATACTCATGAAAGTGTTGCATTGGAAGAGACCCCAGGGGTCATTTAGTCCAACCCCCTGCAACTGCAGGTCATCACAGCTGATTTTCTTTTCCTTTGAACAAAAACGATAAACAAATATGGATGCTGGGCGAAGGGAGCCCAAGTTCTGCTCCATATATTATGCAAATTAGCTGAGATCAGCATGTCGTTATGGGGAGTTAAGACAAGCCAGAGCACTGAAGTTCAGCCCATTAGTTACACTATCCCCTGGCTGCTACATGCCCTGCTCGGACAGAGAACGCAGGAGAAAGGTGAGGCCATAATGCTTGGTGCAGAGGAGGTAGAGGTTTTGGACTACAACTCCCATCAAGCCGTGCTGCCTAGGGCTGATGGGAGTTGTAGGCCAAAACCTCTGCTTGGGCACCAGGTTCCAGTTGGGAGGAAGTTATTCCTGATTGGCTTTTGGCATTTGCACCTCCCACCTCATCCTCACAACAAACCTGCAAGGACAGAGGAAGTGGTGGAGGGGAGGGGTTGAGCTTCGCAAATGACCACGTCAGGATTTGAACTTGGCTCTCCCTGTTCAGCCCATGACGAAAGAAAAGAAAAACACAACTTATAAGCCGCAGGTCTCTAAGCAATTTACATTAAAGAAAAAATATAGGGCCATGCATAATAGCATAGCAGGAAAAGCGGGGATAATATAATACATTAACATTTCATACAGAATACAACTTACGGGAAAACAAAAGTAGCAAACAACATTAGCATTATTCAACCACCCAGTAATTAGCAGATAAACAAAACCTCACCCTTCCCCTCACATCGAACCAACAATCTGCCCCGTTTAACCTCCCACCCCAGATTTAGGGCTGTGCGGGTGGTTTCCCTGCACTGGGCAATAAGAGTGGGCGTGGTATAGATATTATTATTATTATTATTATTAAGCAAAGGTGGCACAAAGTTATAATCATATAATAAACCTATATTTATATGAGTAGCTACTGAGAAGATCCATTAGAAAGCAGCTGCACCAAAAGGAATTATTGTAAAAATAAGAAATATTGGGGGGGGGGATTTCAGCCTTGCTCAGGACGCCGTTGTTACCAAAGTCCACCCCCACATTCAGAAGTCTGGTGTCAGGCCAGCTACTGCAAATCTGCCGTTGGTACGGCATCCTCCACATCCTCCAAATGTGGTCTGGCATTTCTCCCCCCATCTTCAGTGGGGAGCAGTAGCAAAGCAAAGCAGGGAGATGGCGGCAAAAGTTTCAGAGCATGGGGAAAATACCTGCTGCGGCCGAGAACGGGATGACAGACTGAGCCATGGGCTCTGAGTCCCGGAAGCCGCTGTGCTCAGCCTAAAGCGAGGCCATGTTGAAGGAGTCCGGGATAAGGGCAAAGTGGCCAGAACTGCATGGAAGCAACAAAGCTGACCCAACAGGTCGGCACACCCACCTGCCAAACTTTTGAACACGGGACGAGGCATGCTCACTCATGAGACTGCAGAGCATTCAGATGCTCGCTGCCACAGGAAGGATGCATCTGTGGCCAGCGAGAGAAGCACCACCAGGTCCCGGGGAATAAGCCCATTGATTTCCACCCCTCCAGCAGTGGTCCTATGCTCCTTCCCCCAGGGGAGAAGAACAGAGAGGGGAGTCCCGCTTCACCCAGCCAGGGCAGCCAGGTCCTAAGAGGAGGCCTCTGTTCTCCAGTCTCAGCCTCTTCTCTCTCCCCCCACAACCACCATGTCTCACTTCTGTTTGCCCTCCTTGTCAATCAGCCTACCTCCCACGCCTGAGGCTGGTGATGCCTGGGGACTAAGGACACCGGCGGTGGGCAGGGCTGAAGCCATCAGTGGGCATAACAGCATAAGAGCAGCCCGCTGGATCAAGCCAATGGCCCACTCTGTCCCAGGAGTGGAGGAAGGGGGGCGTTGGGGGCGGTCCGCCCTGGGTGTTGTCACTGGGGGGGTGACATTCGGCGCGCCGCCCGCCCGCGGCTCCCAAGCCTTCCCCGAGCCGTTGGGGGAAAGGGCGGAGCTGTGTCACCTTGCCGGCGGCCTTCCCCCCATCCGCCTCTGCCCTGTCCAGCATCCCATTCTCCCAGCAACGCCCCAGTGGGAAGTGCTAAAGCAGGGTCCGAGCACAAGCGCCCTCTCCCCTCCTGCGGCCTCCAGCAATTGGTATCCAGAAGCATGGCTGCCTCTGAGTGTGGAGGCAGAGGACAGCCATTGTGGCTGGCAGCCATGAACAGCCCTCTCCTCCAGGAGTTTGTCTAATACGCTTTTAAAGGTGTCCAAGTTGGTAGCCGTCCCTGCTTCCTGTGGGAGGGAGTTCCGTAGGGCCTGAGCCATGCACATTTCCCCTCTGGGTCTCTCCATGATAATAATAATAATAATAATAATAATAATAATAATAATAATAATAATAATTTATTACTTGTACCCTGCCTAACTGGCCAGGCCCCCCCAGCCACTCTGGGCGGCTTCCGACAGGATATTGTTGTTGTTGTTTAGTTGTTTAGTCGTGTCCGACTCTTCGTAACCCCATGGACCATAGCACGCCAGGCACTCCTGTCTTCCACTGCCTCCTGCAGTTTGGTCAGACTCATGTTCGTAGCTTCGAGAACAACATTGCAACATTGAGGGGCACATCCCAGTATGTATATGCATGTCTGCCATTGCCAAATATTACATTGGAACAAAGTGTTAACGATTGCGCAGCGGCCCCAACCCGGGGAAAAATCCATCCGTCTTGAAACCCATGTGAATTTAGATTGTAGCTGCCGTCGCCACCCCATCGCTGATTCTGATACCCAGATTCCCAGATATTTTTCATCAGCTCTGATCAATGAGGCAGTACGACTAATCAACGAATGTTTTAATCACGGGTTAAAACTTTGCTGCCTGATAGTTCTATTAGCTAATCAATCAAAAGCTTTGTTGTTGTTGTTTAGTCATGTCCGACTCTTCGTGACCCCATGGACCAGAGCATGCCAGGCACTCCTGTCTTCCACTGCCTCCCGTAGTTTGGTCAAACTCATGTTCGTAGCTTCGAGAACACTGTCCAACCATCTCGTCCTCTGTCGTCCCCTTCTCCTAGTGCCCTCCATCTTTCCCAACATCAGGGTCTTTTCCAAGGATTCTTCTCTTCTCATGAGGTGGCCAAAGTATTGCAGCCTCAGCTTCACGATCTGTCCTTCCAGTGAGTACTCAGGGCTGATTTCCTTCAGAATGGATAGGTTTGATCTTCTTGCAGTCCATGGGACTCTCAAGAGTCTCCTCCAGCACCATAATTCAAAAGCATCAATTCTTCGGCGATCAGCCATCTTTATGGTCCAGCTCTCACTTCCATACATCACTACGGGGGAAACCATAGCTTTAACTATATGGACCTTTGTAGGCAAGGTGATGTCTCTGCTTTTTAAGATGCTGTCTAGGTTTGTCATTGCTTTTCTCCCAAGAAGCAGGCGTCTTTTAATTTCGTGACTGCTGTCACCATCTGCAGTGATCAAGGAGCCCAAGAAAGTAAAATCTCTCACTGCCTCCATTTCTTCCCCTTCTATTTGCCAGGAGGTGATGGGACCAGTGGCCATGATCTTGGTTTTTTTGATGTTGAGCTTCAGACCATATTCTGCGCTCTCCTCTTTCACCCTCATTAAAAGGTTCTTTAATTCCTCCTCACTTTCTGCCATCAAGGTTGTGTCATCTGCATATCTGAGGTTGTTGATATTTCTTCCGGCAATCTTAATTCCGGCTTGGGATTTATCTAGTCCAGCCTTTTGCATGACGAATTCTGCATATGTTAAATAAGCAGGGAGACAATATACAACCTTGTCGTACCAATTTTGAACCAATCAGTTGTTCCATATCCAGTTCTAACTGTAGCTTCTTGTCCCACATAGAGATTTCTCAGGAGACAGATGAGGATATTAAAAACACAATAAAACATCACACATTAAAAACTTCCCTAAACAGAGCTGCCTTCAGATGTCTTCTAAAAGTCAGCTAGTTGTTTATTTCCTTGACATCTGGTGGGAGGGCATTCCACAGAGCAGGCGCCACCACCGAGAAGGCCCTCTGCCCGGTTCCCTGTAGCTGCACTTCTCGCAGGGAGGGAACCGCCAGAAGGCCCTCGGCGCTGGACCTCATTGTCTGGGCTGAACGATGGGGGTGGAGACGATCCTTTAGTAATTCCTGCCATGCCCTTTCTTTCTCTGCCATGCACCCCCCTCCTTGCCCCCACCCACCCACAAACAATTGCTCCAGGGGATACAGACGGGCTACCTCTTGTGCACCAACATTAAAGCCCAATCCCATACAAGTCCTTTTCAAGAGCCAAACCAGGAAGGCTTCCTAGCTTGAATGGCGAAGGAGAAGCAGGGCTTCATTCTGTGGCTCCCAACTCTCTCAGCCGCCGGTGCAAACCAGCCGTTCCAAGGGCTTCTCTGGCATAGCTGCACCACCTGCATCCGTTTGGCGTCGTCGTCCAAGAGCAGCAATTAGCAAGCGCGCTTCCCCCATCCAGGCGTAATTAACTAAATGGCCCCCGCAAATAAGGCCCGTCTCGCGGTAATCAATTATATTAACGTGCGGCTAACAGAAAAGGCTGCTCTGTTTTGGGTGCCGGCCTGGGGACCCAGATGTTGGCTGTTTTGGCTGAGGCCGGGCGACGGTGAGGCCAGCGTGGTTGGAGATGGGAAAAGATGAGCTGCACAGATCAGGATCCCAGCAATGTTCTCCCACACAAGCCCAGTTGAGATGAGGATGAAAGGGTCTGGAAACCAAGCCTGATGAGGAACAGTTGCGGTACCCGGGTCTGTTTAGCCCGGAAAAGAGGAGATGTGGGAGATGGTGCAAGCTCAGTTTCTGCTGCTCCGGAGGGCAGGACCCAACCCGATGGGTTCAAATGACGAGAAAGGAGATTCTGACTCAACTTTAGGAAGAAATTTCTGAGGGTCAGAGCTGTTCGACAGCAGGTCAGGATGAGAACAGGATGCCGTGGGCCTGATCTGGCAGGCTTTACAGTGGTACCATGGTTCTCAAATAACACCTTGGTACTCAAACAACTTGGAACCCAAACACTGCAAACCCGGAAGTAAGTGTTCCGGTTTGCGAACTTTTTTCAGAAGCTGAACGTGCTTCGTTTTGAGTGCCACACTTCCGTTTTGAGTGTTCTACTGAGGTCTGTCTGTTTTTGCTATTTATTTTGTGTTTTTGTTTTCGTGGCTCTTTTTTGTGACTGCGTGGAACCTCGTTCAGCTACTGATTGATTGATTGATTGATTGATCGAGTGACTGCAGTACATTGTTTACTGCTTTCATTTTATGGATCAATGGTCTCGTTAGAGAGTAAAATTCATGTTAAATTGCTGTTTTAGGGGCTGTTTTGAAAAGTCTGGAACGGATTAATCCGTTTTGCCATACTTTCTATGGGAAAGCGCGCCTTGGTTTTGGAACGCTTTGGTTTTGGAACGGACTTCCAGAATGGATTCAGTTTGAGAACCAAGGTACTTAGGCTCTTATGCCCACCCTAGCTGGTCCTGGTGACTTTGCTGGGCCTTTTTATTTCCAAGCAGGATTGCCGAAAGTGTGAATGGTTGTAGCAGTCCAGTGTGTGTGTGTGTGTGTGTGTGTGCGTGCCTGTGTGTTCATGTGTGAAGTTTTGAACGTCTTGGCGCAGCTACTGTAGTTGCGAAGGTGCAAGGGACACAGACTAGTATGTCCCTGGGCTTGTCCTTTTTGGGGGAGAATTCCTAAGGAGACAGGAAAAGAAGAACATAAAACGAGTCTGCTGGATCAGGCCAATGGCCCATTTAGTCCAACACTTTCTGGCAGTAGGAGCTGTTGGACAGTGGGTCTCCCTCAGGAGGTGGTGGACTCTCCTTCCTTGGAGGTCTTTAACCAGATGTTGAATGGTCATCTGCCAGGAGTGCTTTTTTATTATAATAATAATAATAATAATAATAATAATAATAATAATAATAATAAAAGAGATTGCTGCATTGTTGGGGGGTTGGACTAGATGACCATTGGGGTCCCTTCCAATTTAATAATTCTATGGTTCTGGTCCAAAGATCAAGTCATTGCTTGCTCAGAAGGGCACCCTCTGGTGGCTTCAGGCAGCAGCTTTTGAGGCAAACCTGAACCTCTGGACCCCTGCCATTTTTGAAATATGCTTACAGAACGTCTTACGATTTCTCTCCTGGTGCCAGATTTAATCTGCCAGGGTATGGATGACTGGATTGAGCCACATCCTTGGAACAATGACAAAAGGCGGAATAGAGTTTTTGTTGTTTCGTTTTTAAATACATGATAGCATTTATTTCCCTGCCCCGCCCCAAACCAATTAAGAATTTAGGAGAAGGGGGAACAGGAATTCCAGAGTTCAGCGCAAACTCGGAACAAGTGTTACTGTGGTGGAAGAAAGGGGGGGGGTAGTTTTGCTTCAGAAAAGAAAGGAGGCCCTAAGCCTCAGTTACACCCCCACCCCACCCCCAAATCCAGAAGCACCATCTCACCTTTTAATCTCTTTGCAAATGCCGATTCCTCAATCAGTGCAAAAAAATGAAAAATTAAATCAAATTAACTTTGTGTTTCCATGGGGAGCTAAATATAGAGCAGAAGGAAGTGTGTGTATGTTTGAAGTGTGTGTGTGTGGGGGGGGGAATAAATGTGGAGGTGAGACCAGGCTGGGGTGTGGGGAGGAGGAGGAGGAAGAGGTGGAAAGGGGTGAGAAGAGGGAGATGGGAGCAACGAAGAAGGTGTGAGGAGTGAGAGGAGGAAGAAAGAAAGAAAGAAAGAAAGAAAGAAAGAAAGAAAGAAAGAAAGAAAGAAAGAAAGAAAGAAAGAAAGAAAGAAAGAAAGAAAGAAAGAGAAGTGCACAGAGAGGTGGAAGGATGCAAAGAACGACTAAAGAGGAATAGAAGGATGTGGAGGGGGGGTGCAGATGGGGAAGCCAGGGGGGCGCTGGGGTGAATTTACAGCACGCGGAGACACATCTGGGTGGCGGGGAGCTAGGCCTGGAGGAAGAGATCTGGAGAGACATCACTGGGGAGGCAGAAAAGGGCTGTTTCCTATCTGGCAAAAGGGGGCGCAGCTCAACAGCAGTGCGGCTGCTTGGCATGCAGAAGGTTCAATCCCTGGCGGCACCTCCAGGCAGAGCTCTGGGAGAGACACCCCTCCCCCTGCTGCCTGATATCTCGCTGAGCTGCTGTCAGTCAGTGTGGACAATATTGAGCTCGTGGGAACAGTTTTCTATAAGGATGTCCCAGGAACAGCCTCCCTGCCTCAAGTGGCGGGGAGTCCCTAGGGAGCAGGGTCCAGAAGTCTCTCCTCCGCTTTATCTCCCGCCCCGCCCAGGCAGGCAAGATCCTGCTTAGGTTTGCTCAGAGAGGCCAGGATTTGTCAGAGGCGGGAATGAATTGCAGTTTAGATCCGCTTAGTCCAGAAGTCCTCAGGCCTGGAGTTAAATGAGGCCCTTCAGACCCCCTCCATCAGGCCTCTGGGACTCTCCACTGGATCTGCTTCGTGTTTTCACTTCACTGGAACGGGTCCTCGAACCCTTGCTCAACAGCTCTTCCTGGATGGAGGACACAGCGTCATGTGGGAACCAGCCTACGGGACTAAGGTAAAACTTGCCTCCATTGCTCCGCCCACTTTTGCCTCTAGCCATGCCCACCACTGGCATGTGGCCCCTGGAATGTTGTCCCGAAGGGAATGTGGCCCTCAGACTGAAAACACACACACACAAACCCCCGGCATGCTTGTCTTGGAACAGAGCGGGTGACGGTCGAGGAAGTCAGGGGACGCCACTTTAAACTGTCATGGCTTCCTCCCCCCCCCCAAGGATTCTGGGAGATGTTGAGAGCTGTGCAGAGCTATAATTCCCGATACGGCTTGATTATTAAACCGCTCTGGGAATTGTAGCTTGGGGAGGGCAACAGGGGTCTCTGAACAACCCTCAGCACCCTTAAGGAAACTGCACAAGGGCGAATTTATTCCCCTTCAGAAGTATCTCAGCAGTTTGTCACGTGGAACAAAAAGGAATGGGGTTAGGGGATTTAACTCATTGACTCCCCAAGGCTGCAGTGGTACCACCCCCTGGAAGGACAATGGGGTTCTGGGGGGCGTTAAGAGGCAAGGGGGGCGGTCAAAGTGACTTTGAAAAGCTGGCATCACTGGATCAAGTCCACCCGTTTTGTTGAATTAATCAAACTAATTGCA
Source organism: Zootoca vivipara (assembly GCF_963506605.1). Lineage (NCBI taxonomy): Eukaryota > Metazoa > Chordata > Lepidosauria > Squamata > Lacertidae > Zootoca > Zootoca vivipara. The sequence continues at coordinate 50,308,117 of NC_083288.1, forward strand.
TTTTGAATAAACACACAATGAATCGTTAACTGTTCTGAATTTTTATGGCATCACCACCTTCCACAAATGGCTGCCCGTTTTCGTAGGGTGGGGCAGGCGGGAGGCGCTGGGAACGAGTTTGCAGAGCCAAGGGGGTGGGCAGTAGGGGCTCGAAACAGTTTGGAAACATTTCCTGATGGGGCGAGTTGGTAAGCCCCCCAAACACCACCTGTGTCAACCTCCAGCTGACATCTAACTCTACGGAAAATGTAAACCTGCAGCATTTGGATGGGGGGGGACTAATTTTTTTGGGGGGGGTTGGATAATGAACAAAGGCGAGCAGCCAGAGACCAAGTGGGCGATGACCTTTATGTGAGCCTTTGAGATTTGGCGCACCTTTCTGATTCTAAATCAATTCGCAGAGCAGGGGAGATATATATACTTCTTTTTCTTTTTTGGGGGGAGAAATAAACCCTTTTCTTGGCTCATCGGCCCATCTCATTCCTTTTGTCCTGACTGCTTTATGTCCAGGCGGCCTTTCGCTTCCCCCGGCTCTCAGACAGGTTCCCACCAGAACCTCCTTTCACGTTCCGACCTCCAGGAGCGATGACTGATTCTCTCCGCTTGTAAGGGTTGAACTTTTCAATCCGTCAATATTTGACTTCTCCGTGGGGGCCGCTCTGTTCCGGCTGCGTCCTTTCTGCCCGTGTGCCAGAGGCTCCCCAAAACACACAGCCTCCCCGCCTGGCCAACACCAAGGTGTCGGCAGCTGGAATGTGGCTGGATGCCCACAGGAGCCCGCTGGCCAAATGTGAGGAGGGATCGGGGTGTGTGTGTGAGCGCATTGGCCTGTCAAACACAGGAGCAGACTGGCACCATCAAATGCCCAAGGGAGGGGAGGACTGCTGCGCCCCAGAGCGACCTGGCGAAGGAGCTCGAATCTGGGGGGCAGAAATGCACCTGCCCCCCTCCTCTTGTAGAGCTGATGGGGAAGAGGGTGTGGGCTGGAAGAGAGGATGCTGGGAATCTAAGGAGGATTCTGGGAGTGGGCTGCTAATCGCATCCGAGGAGGAAAGCCGCATCGCCATTGCCAGTCCCAGGAACGCGGGGCAGCGAAAGCCACTGTTCTAAGAAAACCTGCTCCCTTTTCCTTATGGGGTATTCCAGAGCCCGTATAGAGTCCTTAAGTGGGTTCCCTATCGGTAGGAGAAAATAACAGAGGCCAACCAGATTATATTGAGAAGCAAAGCGGCTAGTAATCCTGATCTTTATTAAACAGTTGCAACAGGGTTCCCACTCACCACACGCAGGAGGGGGGCGGACCCAGAACAAGCCCTTATATACTATTGAAATTGCCCACCCTGTAGCCCAAGACCACCCCGCAAAACATCGTACCTACATCACAGAAGGAGGAGGTCTACAGCAGATATCCTGCCTGCCAGGATACCTGATAATGGTCCCTGATTGCTTTACCTGGGCAGCCTGGCCATTCTTTTGTGATGGTTCATACTTTAGTTCCTGAATCCAGGTCACAAGCTTACCCTATTCATACACAAATACGACAGGATTTGCAAGCAAAAAGACAATGGGAAGGTCTTTCCCCCCATTTGCCTCCCTTAAGGCAGAGGAATACTTGAAGTCATTGGGAAAGTCCAAATGGCTTCAGGATTGCTTGGTTCGTATATATTGGTTCGTATATTTAGATAGGTGTGCATTTATGAATATTAATCTACGCTTGAGACCTTAGAATTCTTATAACACCACCACCACCACTGACTCATCCCAGGTCCTCTATTTTGTACAGGAAATGTACCCAGAGCAAAGTCCTTTGTGTGAGAAGGTCATAGTTTCATAGAATCATAGAATCATAGAGTTGGAAGAGACCACAAGGGCCATCCAGTCCAGCCCTCTGCCAAGCAGGAAACACCATCAAAGCATTCTTGACATATGGCTGTCAAGCCTCTGCTTAAAGACCTCCAAAGAAGGAGACTCCACCACACTTCTTGGCAGCAAATTCCACTGTCGAACAGCTCTTACTGTCAGGAAGTTGTTCCTAATGTTTAGGTGGAATCTTCTTTCTTGTAGTTTGAATCCATTGCTCCGTGTCCGCTTCTCTGTAGCAGCAGAAAACAATCTTTCTCCCTCCTCTATATGACATCCTTTGATATATTTGAACATGGCTATCATATCACCCCTTAACCTTCTTTTCTCCAGGCTAAACATACGTAGCTCCCTAAGCCCTTCCTCATAAGGCATCGTTTCCAGGCCTTTGACCATTTTGGTTGCCCTCCTCTGGACACGTTCCAGCTTGACAGTATCCTTCTTGAACTGTGGTGCCCAGAACTGGACACAGTACTCCAGGTGAGGTCTGACCAGAGCAGAATACAGTGGTACTATTACTTCCCTTGATCTAGACGCTATACTCCTATTGATGCAGCCCAGAATTGCATTGGCTTTTTTAGCTGCTGCATCACACTGTTGACTCATGTCAAGTTTGTGGTCTACCAGGACTCCTAGATCCTTTTCACATGTACTGCTCTCAAGCCAGGTGTCTCCCATCCTGTATTCGTGCCTTTCAATTTTTTTTTGCCCGAGTGTAGTACTTTACATTTCTCCCTGTTAAAATTTATCTTGTTTTCTTTGGCCCAGTTGTCTAATCTGTTAAGGTCATTCTGAAGTGTGATTCTGCCCTCTGGGGTATTAGCCACCCCTCCCAATTTGGTGTCATCTGCAAACTTGCTCAGGGTGCCCTCAAGCCCATCATCCAAGGTCACTTGGAGACAGAAACAGAAGAGGTCTGGATTTGGGAAAAGATGGTCTCTGAATTTCCCCAAAGAAGGACCAGTAGGATGCAAACCACTTTGCCTCAGAAAATCCCATTGGGTGTTTTTTTTGGGGGGGGTTGCTTTTGCTTCCAGTTGCAGTTTGGGATTGGTCAGGGTGAGATCTCATATTTTCTGGGCCTGGAACCAATGGGCTGACCTGAACAGAAGTTGGGAAACAGAGCCTGGAAATGGGAGGAGGGACTTCCTGGCAGGTGCAGGTAGACAGCATAACCTCCAACATTTCTCCGATGAGAATAGGGATGTCCTGCTCCATAATGATAATTTTACTATTTATACTCCACACATCTTAACTGGGTTGCCTCAGCCACTCTGGGCGGCTTCCAACCAACATATATAAAAACATAATAAAACATTCAACATTTTTTAAAACTTCCCTATACAGGATTGCCTTCAAACAGCTCGGACGGTCAGATAACTCCATATCCTCCAATGTTTCTCCAATGAAAATTGGGGCATCCTATGGTGCTGGAGGAGACTCTTGAGAGTCCCATGGACTGCGAGAAGATCAAACCTATCCATTCTGAAGGAAATCAGCCCTGAGTGCTCACTGGAAGGACAGATCGTGAAGCTGAGGCTCCAATCCTTTGGCCACCTCATGAGAAGAGAAGACTCCCTGGAAAAGACCCTGATGTTGGGAAAGATGGAGGGCACAAGGAGAAGGGGACGACAGAGGATGAGATGGTTGGACAGTGTTCTCAAAGCTACTAAAATGAGTTTGACCAAACTGCGGGAGGCAGTGGAAGACAGGAGTGCCTGGCGTGCTCTGGTCCATGGGGTCACGAAGAGTCGGACATGACTAAACGACTAAACAACAAGGAAAAGCGGGACATTCCTGGATCAAATCAGAAACCAGGATGGATGTGCCTGGAAAATAGGGACACCTGGAGGCTCTGGAACAAGAGCAATGTGAGGTTTTCTCAGAGAGCAGAGGTGAAAAGTCTGCGTCAACGCCTTTTCTTATAAAATCAAAGCATTAGCCCCCTTCTCTGTTTCTTCCTCACCTAGAGTACTGCACTTCAGAAATGTCCCTTTGCCTTCCAAATGTCTGGAACCAACAAAAGCACAAGACAGAAAGGTGCTTAAGGCCCATCTGTTTTCAGACTTCCCAGATAACATCAAGGAACACTGGACCAAGCTAAAAACATCCATTATTGCAGCCTGTGGACAAACCATTGGGTACCAAACCAAGAAACACCAGGACTGGTTTGATGAGGAAGACAGTGAGATTGAACGCACGATTGACAAGAAAAGGAAGGCCTTTCAGAACTGGCAAAGAGATAGAAACTGTGCCACTAAAAAAAAACCTATGCCAACGCTAAGGCAGAGGTTCAAAGAAGAACCAGAGAACTAAAAAACGTCTGTGGTTAAACCACTGAGCCTAGGGCTTGCTGATCAGAAGGTCGGCGGTTCGAATCCCTGTGACGGGGTGAGCTCCCGTTGCTTGGTCCCAGCTCCTTGGTCCCAGTTTGAAAGCATGTCAAAATGCAAGTAGATAAATAGGAACCGCTACAGCGGGAAGGTAAACGGCGTTTCCATGTGCTGCTCTGGTTTGCCAGAAGCAGCTTAAGTCGTGCCGGCCACATGACCCGGGAAAACTGTCTGCGGACAAACGCTGGCTCCCTTGGCCTGTAAAGTGAGATGAGATGAGTGCCACAACCCCAGAGTCATCTGCGACTGGACTTAACTGTCAGGGGTCCTTTACCTTTTTTTACCTTTTTGGGGGTGTCCATCTGCCTGAGATGCTTCAGTTGAGATTCCTGCATTGCAATTCTACCATTCTATGATTCTAAACACCACAGTATGCTTTAACCCCCACCCAAATGGAGGCCTCTAGCTTGACTGAACATTCCTATCGCTTCTTGTGATTACGAAACGGGTGGATCTCTTAATGAGGAGCGTGAGGGTGTGATCTTTTCGTGTGAGCCATGCCTGGCCGCCTGTTTTTGGCCCGAGGAATTGCACCTGTGCGCGCGTTTATTCTGTGCCTGAGAGCAAGCGCGCATGCCCCCCCTCTCTCCCTCTGCACATGAAATTCAATGCGCCAGCAAAGAGCTGTGTGCTCCTCCTGTCCCCGGTGCCTGTGTGTCTTCCTGTGGGCCCAGGTCTCTCTTTCAAACCCCTTCCCATCTGTCCGTCCCATTTGCAGGGCCACCTCTCCTCCGTGCGCCTGACAGATGCGCCACCTTCCAGGGTGTGTGCGCGCACATGGTGGCAGGCTGGTGTGTGTGTGTGTGTGTGTGGATTTGACACCCACCGAGGTGCCAGCTTCCACGCTCCTAGCTGTGCAATTTCACAGCTCCGCTTCCTGAAGCGGGTGCCCTATATCTGAGCCTCTGCCCTCTCTGGAGAGCAAGGGGGGGGGTCAGAGCTACCTGGGAGAGGCGCATGAGTTGGCCCCCCTACTGGGGTTGGAGGGGGCTGGCAGTGGGGTGGGAGAGGAGAGCTCTTCTGATGAACTTTATTAATCCCCCAGACACCTTCCACCCTGGTTTTGGAGAGGAAGGAACACATATCAATAGTCCCTAATTAAGACAAAAGGAGTGGGAAGAACCTTTGATTGCATTTCCATTTAAAGCAACGCTAATGACATTTCCCTTTTATGTATCAACTCTGATCTCACCTCGTTTGCATGGAATGCTCCCTTGCCACCCCCTCCCCACCCAAATCCTCACTCTCCCCGCTGCCCCCCCCCGCCCCACAAGGCCCTCTCCCTCTGCCTCAGTGCTTTTCCAGCCAGCCAGCAAGGTGGTGATGTGGCAACATGACAGCATCTCAGAGGGTGAGCAGCATGGCAAAGTGTGCGGCCCCAGATTGGCGCACCGGTCCTCTGGACCCCCAAGCCCACTCTCAGAAGACTTCCCAGGTCCAGCAGCCAGAAATCCCACCATGTTGTGCTCTTGACGATTCAAACACATTGATTCACATGCTGCCTGCAGCGCCTGCACAATTTAAAAATAACTCTCTCTCTACGTTTTTTTTTTTGTGTGTGTGTGCGCACTGATGGGGGGGGGGAAGGGAAGGGGCTGTAGCTCAGAGGGAAGGATGTCTGGTTCTATCCCTGATGGAATAGCCAGGTTGGGAGAGGAGCCCCTCTGAAATCCTGCCGAGCCATTGCTGCAGTTACGGAAATGTTGGTAATGTTCTATCCAGCGCAGTGCAATAGCTTCTTTATCTTTTAGAAGTGTGGTACGAGTGATCGAAGAAGAAGAAGAAGAAGAAGAAGAAGAAGAAGAAGAAGAAGAAGAAGAAGAAGAAGAAGAAGAAGAAGAAGAGGAAGAAGTGTCTGCTGAATGTAGGGGGCATGTGCCATGATTTATTTGCCCATAGATGGTCTTTGTGACTTTAAAGAAACTCTGTGCATCATGAGTGTTGGCTAAGTGCTGGATCTCTTCAGCTTTTAAAAAGGTAAAGGGACCCCTGACCATTAGGTCCAGTTGTGACCGAGTCTGGGGTTGCGCGCTCATCTCGCATTATTGGCCGAGGGAGCCGGCGTACAGCTTCCAGGTCATGTGGCCAGCATGACAAACAGAAACACTGTTTACCTTCCCGCCGGAGCAGAACCTATTTATCTACTTGCACTGTGTGCTTTCGAACTGCTAGGTTGGCAGGAGCTGGGACTGAACAACGGGAGCTTACCCCGTTGCGGGGATTCGAACCGCCGACCTTCTGATCAGCAAGCCCTAGGCTCTGTGGTTTAGACCACAGCACCACCCGCGTCCCGTCCTCTGCTTAAAAAAACCTCCAAGGAAGGAGAGTCCACCACCTCCTGAGGGAGACTGTCACACTGTCAAACAGCTCTTACTGTCAGAAAGTTGTTCTGGTTTGACTAAATGAGCCATTGGCCTGATCATGGGGTCCTCGCCGCGGGATCATATTCATCCAGTGCTTTACCAGCTGCACTGGCTCCCGGCGGAGGACAGGATCAGGTTTAAGGTGCTGGTTTTGACCTTTAAAGCCTTATGCGGCTTAGGACCCTCGTACCTACGGGACCGCCTCTCCCGGTATGCCCCGCAGAGGACATTAAGGTCCACAAATAATAACATACTGGAGATCCTGAGTCACAAGGTGGTTAGACTGGCCTCGACCAGGACCAGGGCCTTCTCGGTACTAGTCCCGACCTGGTGGAACGCTCTCTCTCAGGAGACTAGGGCCCTGCGGGAGTTGTCATCTTTTCGTAGGGCCTGCAAGACGGAGCTGTTCCGCTTGGCCTTTGGACTGACTTAGTCTGACCCCGGTGTTACCCTCCCCTAAGGTTTTATCCTACAGGTATTTAAATGAGGTTCCATTTGCAGATTCCTAATTTTAAAATTGAATTTTAACATTGGATTTAATCTGTATTTTAATTGAATTGTTTCTTTTATGTTTGCTTTGATATTCTTGTTGTTAGCTGCCCTGAGCCCGGTCTTGACTGGGAAGGGCGGGGTATAAATAAAATTATTATTATTATTATTATTATTATTATTATTATTATTATTATTATTATTATCCAGCAGACTCGTTTTATGTTCTTCTTTTCCTGTCTTCTTAGGAATTCTCCCCAAAAGGACAAGCCCACTTACACTCTAGTTTGCACCCCATGCCCATTCACAACCAGCTGCGCCAAGACGTTCAAAACCTCCCACTGGCCGAAGGGGTCAGAGTCCCCGTTTCAGCCGCCAGCAGGTCTCGGTAGGGTGGGCAAAGTCCCACCCTGTGAACACGTGAGAGGGCCCGGTCCAGGAGTAACAGATCTGCTTGTGGCGAACTTGAGCCTGTGGCTTTATACCAGTTGCTGGAAACTGCAGGATTGGGGAAGAGAGCATAATGTGGCATAATAGAGTGTCGGACGAAGGCCTGCGAGAGCAGGGTTCGAATCCCCACTTGGCCATGAAGCGCCCCGAGTGACCTTGGCAGTGTCGGATTTACGTATAAGCTAAACAAGCTATAACTTAGGGCCCCACTCTCTTGGGGGGCCCAAAAAATTTAAAGGAAAAACAACAACTGGATGTACATTTCCAAAATATAAGATAAAAAACAAATAAAATAAAATCTACATAGAGCAACAGTGTTTTGTGTTGTGTGGGCTTCTATGATGTAAGAAATGGCCCCCGCCTGCTAGCCTGCTCCCTAAAATATCACTGGTTTGCTCATTTCTATATATAGGGTGCCTACATTCTGCTATTTATAGTTATTAGTAGATAGTTTGCATCATATATTTACACCTCTTATTATTTCATGTTATACTTACAGCAAGTTTCTAGAGACTAGATTAGGAGTCTTTGTAAACTGTGTTTCTAAAGGAACTGTCACAGTGGCCGGAGCGGACTACTTCAGAGTAACGACGCTACGCAGCTCTGCATTTTATTCTTTTATTGGTGCTGCGTATTTACAGTGCTAAAGTCATTGCTATTTACACGGAGTGATGTGATCAGTCGGTTTCAGAACCTCCTAATGGCTTTTGGCGCGTCTTTCTCCAACACAAAAGCTTTGGCAGACCCATCCTCTTTCCCCTCCTTTTTCTGCGTAGTTCTGGCGTTGGGGGGATGGGTCTCCCTCCCTTATTCGCCCCTTCCTGTCCCGCCTGGGACCCTGGCTCCTCTACCTTGCCTGAGCCTCGGACCCGACTTCCTGCTTCCCTACTGGAATCGGAACTCTCTCTGCTTTCCCCTGTGCTCGGTGATTGGCTTGAACTCAGGAGGGGAGGGACTTCGCGATATCCCCTGTCCCTCACATCCACCCCCCTCCCAAGCTCTCCTTCACCCCTCCCCAGGTCCCCCCCAGGTGTCGGTGACGACTGGAAGCCTAAGAACTCAGTGCTTTCCGAGCCCGTTGGTGTGAACACCTCCCCCCAGTCCTGCAAGCCCCCCCCTTCCGCCTGGGAGGATGGGAATCCCAAAAAGTCCGTGGCGTCAGAGCTGGTGGGGGTAAAAATGTTCTGCCAATCTGCTCCTTCCTCTGACTGGGTGGATCTCGGTGACACCCATACCTCATCCTCTGGTTCCTCAAACTCCGCTTCCCAGCGCCATGGTGAACTGCTCTCCCGTGCTTCCTCCCCCTCCCCCTCCCTTTCCATGTGCCAGGGCTTGGGTCTATGGGGAAAGAGGGCGTGAAATTCTTCTACCAGGAATTCCTCCTGTATCTGAGTGGCTGGGACCCATTCATTCTGGGACGGTGGAGCATCCTCCCATGCCATGAGGTACTCCAGTCCCCCCACCCCCCACCTTGAATCCAGGATGGCCGTGGCCTCATTGAGTTGCTCCCTGCCTTCCCTCTCCCCCCCTCCCTCAGGGGTTTGTTCGCTGTCTCGGAGCCTGCTGCTTTCCCTGTACGGCGACAGCAGCGATCTATGAAACACAGGGTGCACCCTCATGTCCTCTGGCAGTGCCAGCCTGTATGCCACCGGGTTGACCTGTTGCGTGACCGTGAAGGAGCCCAACCTTCTGGGCGCCAGCTTTTTGCATCGCCCTCTGATGGGAAGGCCCTCCGAGGACAACCACACTTTGTCCCCCACCCTAATGACCTCCCCCGGTCGCCTGTGGCGATCTGCCCCCTTCTTGTACGCTTCCTTGGCTCTCTCCAAGTGTTCTCTGAGCTGCTGGTGCACCGTCTCCAGTTCCTCTGCCCAATCCTCAGCCTGTGGGCCCTCCTCCTCCTCCTCCCCCTCCCTCTCTGGGAAAGATCTGAGGTCACGCCCGTAATTGGCCTTAAAGGGCGACACCCCTGTGGAGACGTGCACCGCATTGTTGTAGGCAAATTCTGCCAGTGGCAGGCGATCCACCCAGTCCGTTTGCCGCTGGCTGACGTAGCATCTCAGGTACTGCTGCAGAATGGCGTTGACCCTCTCCGCCTGTCCATTGGTCTGCGGGTGTCTAGCCGTCGACAAGCTGACCTCCACCTGCAGGAGGTTCATGAGCCGCCGCCAGAACCTGGAAACAAATTGGCGGCCACGATCCGAAATAACCCTTAAAGGTAATCCATGCAGTCTGAATACGTGATCCACAAACAGTTTGGCTGTCTCTTCTGCAGAGACCGCCCTGGCACACGGTATAAAGTGGCACATTTTGGACATGAGGTCCACCACCACCAACACTGCGGTCTTGCCCCTGGATGAGGGCAGGTCTGTGATGAAGTCCATGGACACTACTTCCCACGGCCTGTGCGGTGTGGCTAAGGGCTCCAGCAAACCTGCTGGTGGCGCTCTGACCACCTTTGCCCGCTGGCAGGTGTCACAGCCCCTTACATAATCCCTCACATCCTCCCGCACCCCTGGCCACCAGAAGTGTCTCATGACTAGGTGAGTGGTTTTATCCCTCCCAAAATGACCCGCCGTTGGGTTGTCGTGCATCTGCTTGAGGACCGTACGTCTGAGCTGGGTGGTGGGCAGGTACAGTGCACCCTTGTAGAAAAGCAGCCCCCTGCGTTCTGCAAAGTCTTTTGCCTGCTCCCCCCCCCTCTCAGTTCTCTGAAGATGCGGTTGGCAAATTCATCCGCTGCCGTCAGTGCTGTGAGTTCTGCCTCGCTTACCACTGCTGCTCCGCAGGACCAAGCTGACGGGGGGAAGATGTGCCTGGGTGCCGGTGGCGCCTCCTCCTCCATGTACTCTGGCTTGCGGGAGAGGGCATCCGCCCTGACATTCTGCTCTCCCGGGATGTAGTGTATGGAGAAGTTGAAGTTCGAGAAGAACTCTGCCCACCGTATCTGCCGCTGGTTGAGCACCCTGGCAGTTCTCCAGAACTCCAGGTTCTTGTGGTCTGTGCACACCTGGATGGGGTGCTTGGCGCCCACCAGGAAGTGTCTCCTGTGCTGGAACGCAGCGTGGATCGCAAGAAGTTCCCGATCAAACACCGTGTAGTTTCGCTCTGGCTGGGTCAACTTCCTGGAGAAGAAGGCACAGGGTCTCCACTCTCTGTTGGCGTCCAGTTGCAACAAAATGGCGCCCACAGCTTTATCAGAAGCATCTGTCTCCACGCGTAGGGGCGCGTCCTGAACCACGTGGAACAGGTTCTGGTCTGAGGCGAACACCCTCTTGAGGCTTTCAAACGCTGCTTGCGCCTCTGGTGTCCACCTGAACTTCTGCTTGCCTCTCAGGCAGTCAGTGATGGGAGCCGTAACGCGAGAGAAGTTCTTGATGAACTTCCTGTAGAAGTTGGCGAAGCCTAGTAGGCGTTGGGCATCTTTGCGCGTCCTGGGGCTGTGCCAGTCCAGGATGGCCTGCACCTTGTCCTTGTCCATCGCCAGCCCCTTGTCTGACAGCTTGTAGCCTAGGAAGTCCACCTCCTTGGTGTGAAACTTGCACTTCTCCAGCTTCACATACAGGTGGTTCTCCTTCAGGCGCTGCAACACCTCCCTGACAGGAACTTTTGTCATTGGCAAATGCCAATGTGTTTGCATTATGAAGTTAGTTGTGAATAGAAAAGCATTTTAAGTTAGAGCTTAACAATTATTTCACTATTAATATACTTCTTCTTAATTGTATTTCAGTTCAACAATTACTTTGATAAAATACATATTTTGTTACGCGCAAATGGCTTGAGATACCTGTTAGGTCCATAAATGACCATATAACATAAATTCAACCCCCCCCAAAAAACAGTGACAATTTGTTCTTGACAAAGGACAGCTGGACATCTAAAGGGCCCCATTACCTTCGGTAGCTTAGGGCCTCATCAAACCTAAATCCGGCCCTGCCCACCCCCACCTCCACCCCCACCCCCGGACTGCTACTTTGGCCAATCCTGCTTGGAAATAAAAAGGGCGACTGTGGAGGGCAGAGCATAGCTATTGTGGATAGCAGCCATTCAAATCCCTCTCCGCCATTGAATGGTCCAGTTCTCTTTCGGCCATCTAAGTTGGGGGCCATCATGGCCTCCTGCGGGAGGGAGTTCCATAATTTAACTGTGCCAGCTGGAGATCTGTCATAGACTAGACTAAGCTATACAGCTGCAATTAAAACATTTTAAGGTGCAATATACAAATGTGGCACTAGATGGCGACAGTGAGCTATGTATTTTTCAATGTATTTTTCAAAACTTTTTTTTAAAAAAGAAGCAATTTCACAGCATTTTTTTTAAAAAATATGTGTGTAGAATCCGCCTTAAATACTCATGAGCAGAGGCAGACAATGACAGCCAAGCACAGGCGCACAAAAGGCCACAATCGCACACAGTCATCCTTTGACCCTGGTCACTTCCCTGCAATCAAGATCAAGAGGAGCCGAGAGTTCAAGAACAGCATACCGTTCTGGACAACTCACGTAAAAAAGGGTATTGAGAAAAACAGGTGGAAAAGGAAAGCGCAACTGAAGTGCTCAAAGGGAGGAAGTGTGTGCGCCCCGCCCCCCTGGAAGAAAGGTTGTAGTGCTTGCAGGGAAAGCAAGTTAGAGGGAACAGGGAAGAAGTTCCAGCCTAGGAAAATTCATGAAGGAGAGGGCTGCTACGCTCTGCCTCCAACAGTTGGAGGCAGTAAATGCTTCTGAATGTCAGTTGCTGAAAAACACAGGAGGGGAGAGGGGTCTTGCATTCGAATCCTGCTTGCCTCTGGGGCACCTGGCTGGCCACTGTGAGAATAGGATGCTGGACTAGATGGGGCCATTGGCCTGCTGGCCGTATTGTCTTCTTTTCCGACGTTCTTAGGAAATGGGAGTGGTAGGGAGCAGCTTGGGGTGTGTGTGTGTGTTGTTGTTGTTTTCCTCCGCAAAGGTACCCAGCTCTCCTCCACCCCTTTCCCTCAGTTCCACCTCAGCAGGGTCCCTCATCCTCAATTCAAGCAAGACAAAACCCAGGCCTCTCTCGCGCTCCCCCTTTTGCGCAGGGGAGAGGGCCTTGGGTGGGGGGCAGCGGCGGAAGAAATCATGGTGTCATTTCTGCACACCCTGCCCCGCCATTCTCCACCGCTACAGCTGTTCCTCTATTCCTCCTTTCCAAGGACGAAACTGTGGGAATGGGAAGACATTTGCTGATCCCCTTCCCTGGTGAGTGATTGATGTCGGTTTTAAATTAAAACCCTATATATTTCCCCTTCTTTTAATAAAAGTTGGTTTCTAGGAACACTCCCCCCCTCCGGCCTATCCGCTCCTCCTGTCCTGACCACGCCACACCGCCAGATAGTTGATAGACGGGGTCCATTGTTCCCGAGGTTTGCTGAGCACACAGGTTTCCAACACCATGGGACGGACGGCTGCAACGCCCCCACCCCGAATGAAACCGCCTTCTGCAATCTGTCGCTGCTTCTTTCTCTTTTTTTAGAGAGGGGAAACGTGGGGAGGAGGTGATGCGCACTTTGAATCAGCTGAAAAATCCCGCAAGTTCCTGAAGGGGGGGAACGACTAAGACCTGCCTCTGAGAGCTTGGAGGCTGTAGGGAAGAAATAAGAGTGTTGCGCCCCAGTTCAGGAGGGGACCTGTCACGTTCTCTCCCCCTTTCCCGGCCTTTTAATTTTTTTTAAAATAATATATTTATTAAGTTTTTTTCAAACAAATAAAAAACGTTTAAAAAATACAAAGCAAAAAAGAACATACAAAGCACAAAAAAGTACAGCAATACAAAAAATACAAAAATTCTAAAAACAAAAATTCAAACTTATAACCCTAGTTGCTAATCTATTGACTTCCTCAATCCTCCTCCTTCTGCGATTCTTTACATATCTTCAATAGTAAAGTCTAAATCTTATATACTTTCTAATTCTTACTTTAATATTACCTTGTTTCTATATCTTTTACATCTTAACCTTTTATTTTCTAACCAAATCTTAATTAATTTATCATCAATTTCTAACAATACTTATTTTACACCATTGTATTATCTACAACCTCTATTTTATCTCCCTCACTTCCACTAATTCTAATCTATTATATGCTTATTCTTTAAATAAATTTTTAAATTTCTTCCAGTCTTCTTCCACTTCTGCTTCATTTCGATCTCGGAGTCTCCCGGTCAGTTCAGACAGTTCCATATATTCTATCAGCTTCTTCTGCCATTTCCCGGCCTTTTAAATCCAGTTATTCACATTTCGTCAGCAACTCACAACTCTTCATTAAAATTATCCTCGTGAAAGTTCATCAGCATTTGAGTGAGATTTTCCCCTAATCGACACATTTCTGGGCGCAGCTTTGACTCACGAACACGTTTTTGCAAGCCGTTTCCCCCTCATTTTGGTATGTCGCTCTGATGAGCGGGTGTGTTTATTTGCATACATCCACCCTTGTGTGTGAATTTTTGTACCCATTGCTCAGCTGCAGAACTGATTTGCAACATTCGGAGAATTTTGGGAGGCGGCATTTCGGGTGCGAATCGCTTCGGGAAGTGCGAATTTTGTAGGTTCCCCTGTCAAATGCAAACTGAACCTAATCTATCCCCCATCCCTTCACCAGAAGCCAGTCCTACAAGTATGGGGTTCAACCCACAGAATTCTGGCTACCAAGGGAGCAGCAGGGGGCCCCATTGCCAAGTCCAGATTGAACATAATCGATGGGTTACAGAGGCAGGAGCTGAGATCAGAACCGAAAGGCCTTGCAGACTATCACTATGTTGGGGTGGGATCCAGTCACAAATTCAGGGTGTGCAGTTATCGTCAACCACCAGCTCTGCATGGGAATTTGCAGAAACCCCAAAATATTGCAATTTTTAAACGTATCGTGCGAATTCTTGTGAGTTTGGACTCGTCACAACAAAAATTGGGTAAACTCACCCCAAAGACATGCTTGGTGCCCAACACCCAAACATTGACGGAGACCACTGCCCCCCACCCCCGAACCAAGTTTGGCGGCAATCTCTGGAGAGGCGTCTGAACCCCCAGAGGAACAGATGGACGGATGGCGGAACCGCTTTCCAAAATATATAGAAGATTGGGAAGGTCTGGTGCTGTGGCAAATCCACTTCCCGGAAAGGTGAGACATTTTGTGATAAGGGAAATGGCCGGGAGATGCGCTGGAAAGTCTAGGGTAGCGTCATCTCATCTGCCTTCAGACCAATCAGGATGAATACTCAATAAACAGGTTCCTGAACTGAGGATTTGGCAAAGGTGCCAGAGACAGGAGAGGAGAAACAGAAGGATTGTGCCTTGCAGATGCGATTTCCCCGAAAGATTTTCAGGGCTTGGCTCTCATTGATATATATGTATCTCCTCATTACTTTTATTTTTTACTAGCTGGCCCTGCACGCGTTGCTGTGCGTTAGTCTGTCAAATGGAGGGTAATAGCCCCCCTTCAGATCCCCCTGAGTCTCAGAATCCCCCTGTTTTACAGGCTCTTGCGGCAGAGGTGGGGTTTGTGGGTGTGGCGTAGACTCCATGGGGAGGGAGGAGGAGGTGGAGGAAGAGGAGCTATGGGAATAACACCACTTGAGGGCGCTGTTTTAGTTTGTGGAAAAGCAGGTTTTTACCTGCGCAGGTATGAGATGTGAGCAATCCGAGGTTGTGCAAACACTCGGATAGTGGCATGGACCGTTGTGTCCAAATTCCAGGGCAATCGGTCAAGCGGTTTCGGAGAAAAGTGGAGCCCACAGTTACACACACACGCACACACACACACACACACACACACACACACACATATATATATATGCATATTAAGCAGACCTATTTCATAGTCCCACCCCTGCTTTGCTAATTATGGGAGTGAGCCCAGGAACTACGAAAGCCATTGAAGTTACTCCTGTTTGTTTGTTTAAGATTTATTATTATTATTTTGTAATGCATATACACAACAGAGAGAGCCGTTATAACAGCAGGTGTGTGTGTGTGTTTATTAAGGCCAAGGTGGCAACCAATCAGGGCCTTAACCTCACAAGTGGGCTCCCCCCCCAAAAAAAGCATTAAGGCTATTAGGGCAAGCTTGCATTGGAAATTAAAGCAACTGAATAGCTACGCAAATAATTTTTCAAAAAACGAACAAACCGCCTAATTACAAAGAGCGCTCATCTCGCCAGTACTCAGAAATGCCTGTTGTTATTTTTTAATTAAAAACCACAAAAGTGTCGGAAGATTTGTACGCAGGCTTCGCTGGGTGTCTGAGAAATGAGAGCTCTGCGTCTAGGGAGTGGCTGTTTCAGATGAAGCGAGAGCTTGTGGGGTCGGTGACATATTTGGGGCAAGCGGGCTAAATAAAAATAAAAATCGGGGTGGGGTTGCACGTGGCAGAAAAGTGAGAAACCCCAAATTTCCCTTTCCTGGGCCTTTGGGCCCTGTACGAGCTGCATCCAGAAAGCACATTTCTTCCCTCAAAGAATTCTGGGCAATGTAGTTTGTTGCAGGTTGCTGGGAAGTCTAACACCGACAGGGGTAAACTACTATTCCCAGGGTCCTTTGAGGGAAAGAATTTGCACCAAATGGACTTTAAAGGTGCAGGATGCGGCGCAATGGTTAGACACCATTTCTCAGCCTAACCTACCTCACAGGGTTGTTGAGAGGATGAAATAGCGGGGGGGGGGACCTTGAGCTCCTTGGAATAAAAAGGTAATAAATAAATAAAACTAAATGTGTGCACAGCCTTAATGCTGATCCTTCCATGAGTACACCAGAAGAGCCTTCCTGGTCAATCCCGTCTAGTCCAGCATCCTATTTTCCCGGTGGCCGACCAGATGCCCATAGGAAACCTGAAAGCAAGACCCGGGTGCGAGAACACACTACAGTTCCCAACTACTGGTATATACAGAGGCATGATCAGCCTGGACTTGGGAAGATGTGTTGTGGGGGACAACAATCCTCGTGACTTTTATTTTTTGTGCATACTAAGCAGGCCGAGGGACCCAGGTGGCGCTGTGGGATAAACCAGTGTTTCCCAACCAGTGTGCCTCCAGATGTTTTGGGACTACAACTCCCATCATTCCTGACCACTGGTCTTGCTAGCTAGGGATGATGGGAGTTGTAGTCCCAAAACATCTGGAGGCACACTGGTTGGGAAACACTGGGATAAACCACTGAGCCTAGGGCTTGCTGATCAGAAGGTCGGCGGTTCGAATCCCTGTGACGGGGTGAGCTCCCGTTGCTCGGTCCCTGCTCCTGCCAACCTAGCAGTTCGAAAGCACGTCAAAGTGCAAGTAGATAAATAGGAACCACTACAGCGGGAAGGTAAACGGCGTTTCCATGTGCTGCTCTGGTTTGCCAGAAGCGGCTTTGTCATGCTGGCCACATGACCTGGAAGCTATACGCCGGCTCCCTCGGCCAATAATGTGAGATGAGCGCGCAACCCCAGAGTCGGTCACGACTGGACCTAATGGTCAGGGGTCCCTTTACCTTTACCTAAGCAGGCCTGCTTCATTCGCATAGTCCCGCTCCTGATTTCCTAATTATGAGGGTGAGCCATTTAAGTCCCTCCTGTTTTTTTGTAAAGGTTTTTATTTCATTTCATAATGCATACACAATAGAGAGAGAGAGAGCAGTTATAACAGCAGATGAAAATTAAAAGATGAAGACAAAACTATGACATAGGCAAGTAGAATAAGCGGTTCCATGTGGGCTAAAGTAAGAAAGGCCAAATAAATCATTTTAGCGTTATCCGATTGTGCAGTATACTTCCAGGTCTGCCAGGTTTGTGATCGGAAACGACGGTTCCGTTGTATCCGCAACAAAGGAACACTAAACCGCATTAAAAGTGCCTGGAGGTTCTAGATATCTCAAACGATGCGTGATTCTTTCCATTTTAGCTCTGCACCAGAGTGAGGGGAGCCAAGCGTCCAGCTGGAAGTTTCACCCAGAAAATCCAAAATCCCACCCGCCCAGCTCCCCCTAGAGCTGCACACTTTTTTAAACCACTGTTTACTTCCAGTCCCGAGGACTAGCAACCTGGAGTACGCGTTGTTGGGACTGGGTTAGGTGGTCTTTGGGTAACCTCTGACTCAGTAGCTCTGTGGCACACACACACAACACACACACACACACCCAACACATCGCTGAGCTCAGGTGCTGCCTCCTGTGTGCTGGCTGTCCCCATCACCCGCACCCGGTTCCCTCCCTCCAGTTCCTGGCGTCATTTCTCACTTCTGTTCTTCTGCCAGCTGCTCCAGTCCTTACCCAGAGAGAGGCAGGCAGATGCAACCCCTCTCCGTCCCAATTAACACCTCGGAGAAAGAGGTGGCAAAGGATGGCTCCGCTGGCTGCGCCACCGGTGTGTGGAGACGCATGACGAGGGGGACTCCGTCTTTCAGCTTTCTCCGCCGTTCCCTGGCAGCACACACAATGGGGTCCGTCCCCCCAGCTTCCTCCGAAGAAAACCCCTCTGCTGAGGAAACGAGAGGCAGGTTCGCTGGCTGTGGGCCTGTATCCGAGGGCCTCACAGCTGGATGGAGGACTCGAACTCCTAGCCCTGTGAGGACTCTGGGTGCCTGCCAAGGTCTTTAAACCAGAGCAATACTTAGGTCACAAGGGGTGTCCAAGAGGACTAGGCAAAAGCTAAGACATTCTCCCCACAAGCGATGCCCTCCTGCACCTTCTGTCCCAGTGGTTCCCAAATTTTTTCAGCCCGCTGCCCCTGACTTGGTACCGTGGACCTAACCGTAGAACCTCTACCCTATGAAAAGCATTATCCAGAATAGCAGTTTGCACGACCCGCCGAGGAAGATAACAACGAGCAGTAATGAGCAGTTGCACATTTGCTCAAAATCCGATCCAAACTGTTTAGTTAAATTAAGTCGGGAAATTTAAAGAAATTGATTGAGAAATACCAGCTTTTCAAAGATACATCTCCAACGACTCAGTGCTTCCTGACCCTTGGCATTCCCCGACTGCCCACCTCACCCTCGACCGGAGTTTCTGCCATCTAGTCCTGGCCAAGAAGATCTCAACTGTGGCGTGTAGCGGTTAGTGTGTTGGGGACCAGAACCTCGGGAACCAGGGTTCAAATCCTCTCTCGGCTATGAAACTCGCTGGGTGACCTTGAGGGCCAGTCACAGCCTCTCTCAGCTTAACGTACCTCTTGTGAGGATAAAATTTGGGGGTGGGGGTGGGGGGAGAGAGAGAACTGCGTATGCCACGAGCTCCTGGAAGGAAAGTTTGGATGTAAACGTAACAAAATAAATAAAATAAATAGTATAAACCCCAACAGAAGGTTCCCTTCAGGAGCCTCGGTTTTCCACACGCCCAAATCCAGGCACCTCATTCTCTTTTCTGCAGCAAAGTACACTAGGTTGGGGGGGGGGGCGCAGTTCACTTTGAGGGGCCAGATCCCACGGGTAATGCAACGGGGGTCCCTGACGGTGCCCTGCCCCTCACCTGGGCCTTTTGTGAACTGGCGAAATGCGCTCAAATCAATCAATCAACAGATGCGCGGCAATGGCGTATGAAAGCAAAGAGAGCATCTTTTGCCTGCCGCCGAGGCCCTTTTCAAAGCAATTTCCTTGGCTAATTTTGAGTCCCTGTGGTATTTTGGATCTCTTCCCCCGTCACCGTAGCAAAACCCAAATAAGAGATGGTTATTTCTGATCCGTCTGACAAGCAGCTGCCTGACCTTTTGGGGAAACAAACTCGCTTCTGAAATGACAGAAATTCATCAAGATTTCCCCCCCCCCTCTCCTCCCCTGCCTCAGAGCTGCGGGGTGGGAAAGAGATGCAGGCTTGGCTCTCGCACAAGTACCCCATAACATCACTTCCCCCAAGTTTGAGGTGGGGGGGGGCCCTGGGGGGAAATGTATTCTGGTGACCCCTTGGCCCTGTCCTTGTACCCTGGTGGGCTTATCTAGCCAAACTCGCAGGGCTAGGCGACTGGGTCTTTCTGAATTACCCACAATGCCCCAGTATTCCCCAACCTGCCACTCTCCAGGTGGTTTGGACTCCAACTCCCATCAGCCCCAAGCCAGCACAGCCGTTTTGGCCTGATGGGAGTTGCAGTCCAAAATAGCTCTGTTGGCCTCGGGGCTGATGGGAGTTGGGGAGTCCCCAATGGCCACACAGGCTGAATTTCTCGGGAGTTATGCTCCAAAATGGCCGCACTGGCGGGGGCTGATGGGAGTTGTAGCTCAAAATGTATTTGCTGCCAAGGAGTGTGGTGGAGTCTCCCCTTCTTTGGAGGTCTTTAAGCGGAGGCTTGACAGGCATCTGTCAAGAATGCTTTGATGGTGTTTCTTGCTTGGCAGGGGGTTGGACCGGATGGCCCTTGTGGTCTCTTCCAACTCTATCAGGGCCGGCTCTACGGCCAGCCTGGGTGGCGCAGGGCGCCACGGTGCCCGCCCGCTAGGGGGGGGCGCCACGCAGCCGTGCCTGCCCGCCCACCCGCCCGTCGCGGAGCAGCGCCCTCGGTGACTGCGCTGCTCGCTGAGCCCGGCCGCCCGGCCGCCTGTCACGCTGGAAAACGGGGCGGCGGAGGGATCCGTCGCACCACGGCGCCAGGGCGTCAAAGGTGCTTAAGACGGCCCTGAACTCTATGATTCTATTCATTCATTTATGAAAAGTGCAGATTGGAAATACTTTGCCAATGCAAATTGATGGTAAAATCAGCAAAAACGTTCCATAAAACATCGTTAAAACATAGTTTAAATGGCTGTGGCGGGGCCTGAGGGGAGTTGTAGTCCAGAACAGGCTGGTGCGCACCAGGCGTGCCCCACAGCAACACAAGGTTAAAAAGAGGGCTCACTCCAGCCGCCCGGTGCTGCTTTGAGTGCCAAGCCAGACAAAAGGGGGGGACCCCACAGTCTCCACCATCAGGGCTCCAGGGCCCTGAGGTGCCCCAAGGCTGGGTGCTGCCGTGAAGCCCACCCAGCCTAGAGAGGTGGTGGTGGCCATGGGTGTGTGTGTGTGTGTGTGTGTGTGTGTGTGTGTGTGTGTGTGTGTTAGGCCTCATATCTGGAACAATTTCCCCCAAAAGAGGTAGAGGACCCCACCACCCTTGGCTTTTAAGCGCCAGGGCAAAATCTTCTACTGATCTTGCTTTTCGTAAGACCTTGGCCTTTGATTGATTGATTGATTGATCGGTTTTTCGACCGATCGTTACTCTATTGGTTTGCTTTCCAAAGGAGCCTGAGTTTTAATGCTTTGCTTTCTCTTCCTTTCTTACGGACGTGCAAAGAATGAATGGTTCCTCCGCTGCGTATTTCTGGCGCGAGCTCGTTCTAAAACAACGACAACAACAGTTGACTCTTTAACACTGTAAATGTTTTATTTTGTTGGTACTTTGTGTGCTTCCCTTTGGCGACATTTGCAGGAAAGCGACTAACGGATGCTGTAAATAAAGCAATGTGAGGTTTCTGTTCAAACACCTACAATGGTGGTCTTCCCCCCCCCCCCCCCGCTCCATATGCCCCCTTAACTTGGGGGCATCGGGATAAAAAATGCTGCAGCATGCATGGAGTTGTTCCTTTTCCAGGATACTCTATTCCGTGCATCCTGCCACCACCACCCCCAAACAGACACATTTTTCTGTGGCTGCTGAGCATGTTCAGGTCGCATTGGGTTCTCCGCCATCCTGTAGAGTTTTCTCTCTCTCTCAAATCCCCCAAACTTCATGGTTTAGCCACCTGACGTCTCCTCTCTGGCACATGGATGCTGCTAATTTACAGTCATAGAACAGGCACTCCCAAAAGCCATCTAGTCCAACCACTGCAATGCAGGCACCACAGCTAAATCATAGAATCATCGAATCATTGAATCATAGAGTTGGAAGAGACCACAAGGGCCATCCAGTCCAACCCCCTGCCAAGCAGGAACCACCATCAAAGCATTCTTGACATATGGATGTCAAACCTCTGCTTAAAGACCTCCAAAGAAGGAGACTCCACCACACTTCTTGGCAGCAAATTCCACTGCCGAACAGCTCTTACTGTCAGGAAGTTCTTCCTAATGTTTAGGTGGAATCTTCTTTCTTGAAGTTTGAATCCATTGCTCCGTGTCCGCTTCTCTGGAGCAGCAGAAAACAACCTTTCTCCCTCCTCCATATGACATAATCCCTGACAGATGGCCGTCCAACTTCTGCTTAAAAACCTCCAAGGAAGGAGAGTCTTCCACCTTGTGTCCCTCCTGTCCCTATCATAAGAGAGTCCGTTCTCCTGTCAAACAGCTCTTACTGTCAGAAAGTTCCTCCTGATGTTTAATCAGAATCTCCTTTCTTGCAACTTGAAGCCATTGGTTCGAGTCCTACCCTCCAGGGCAGGAGGAAACAAGCTCGCTCCATCTTCCATGGGAACAGCCTTCATGATCTCCTCTCTGTCTCCCTTTTCCCCAGGCTACACATACCCAGCTCCCTCAACAGTTCCTCATCAGGCTTGGTTTCCAGGCCTTTGGCCATCTCAGTCACCTCCTCTCTGCACACCTTCCGGCTTGTCGATATCCGACTTAAATTGTGGCGCCCAGAACTGGGACACAGGATTCCCGGTGTGTTTTGACACCTGGAGGAGAGAGAGCTGCTATCGAGAGCTACTAGCCATTACAGTTCTGCTCTGCTGTCGCAGTCGGAGGCAGCAGCAAATGCTTTTGAATCTCAGTTGCTGGAAACCGCAGGAGGGGAGAAGGCTCTCCTTGCTAGGATCCTGCTTATGGGTTTCCCACGGGCATCTGGCCTGATCCAGCGGGGCTGTTCTGATGTTCTTAGATAGATGGGTGGCTGAATGGATGGCTAGGCAGCTTTGAGCCGGATGGACTTCAACAGAGAGTCTTCCCCACTCCCCATGGCTTACGAAGGCACATCACACTCTAAAACCACGCATCCCCAAGGGATTTCCCCTAACTTGCCTGATCTTCTCTGTCCATTGCTCACTGTAGGTTCCCTCCCGCCCCCCCATCCCAAATCCAGGAATTAAACCTTTACACATAACCATGGGTACCTGCTGTGATCACTGCAGATGGTGACAGCAGTCACGAAATTAAAAGACGCCTGCTTCTTGGGAGAAAAGCAATGGCAAAGCTAGACAGCATCTTAAAAAGCAGAGACATCACCTTGCCGACAAAGGTCCATATAGTTAAAGCTATGGTTTTCCCAGTAGTGATGTATGGAAGTGAGAGCTGGACCATAAAGAAGGCTGATCGCCAAAGAATTGATGCTTTTGAATTATGGTGCTGGAGGAGACTCTTGAGAGTCCCATGGACTGCAAGAAGATCAAACCTATCCATTCTTAAGGAAATCAGCCCTGAGTGCTCCCTGGAAGGACAGATCGTGAAGCTGAGGCTCCAATACTTTGGCCACCTCATGAGAAGAGAAGACTCCCTGGAAAAGACCCTGATGTTGGGAAAGATGGAGGGCACAAGGAGAAGGGGACGACAGAGGACGAGATGGTTGGACAGTGTTCTCGAAGCTACGAACATGAGTTTGACCAAACTGCGGGAGGCAGTGGAAGACAGGAGTGCCTGGCGTGCTATGGTCCATGGGGTCACGAAGAGTCGGATACGACTAAACAACAACATGGGTATCTGCTTCCCTCTCCCCTCCCCTGGGCTGTGGATTCTTAAGCCCGCTTTCTCGCCCAGGGAACCCAGGCGTCCGGGCTGCCCCTCAAGCTTCTCTGCACCTTTCGTTCTATCCCTCTCGCGCCCCCTCTAAGAGGGCAGCCGCGATCCCTGGCGGCTGGGAGGGTGTGAGTTGTGGGGGGAGGCAGCTAGAAAAAACACAGCCACCCTCTTCCTCTCCAAGAGGGAGCCTGGGGGTCAGGGCATCTCGCTTGGCACAGTGTGCTTCCTGTCGCTGGGCAACAGGTTGCCATGGTTACAGTTGCTGTTGCCCAGGGCGATGGCCAGCAATAGGAACACCTCCCCTGTGGGGTGTGGTGGTGGTGAATGGAGATGTAAAATTTCTTAAGAGGGGGTGGGAAGAGATGGAAGCATGTGAGGAAAAACGCTCCCTTTTCTTTGGTCTCTCTTTCTCCTTTCAACGCCCCCACCCCCACCCCCCACTTTCCCTAGGGGGTGAGGGAGATGGGGGGCTGGGGAACCCCAGCGGTGGCGGCTATATAAATAATAATAATAAAATTAAATATTTGGCGTATTTGCTTGGCTCTCCACCTCTCCGCCAGGGTTATAGCTTCCAGGCTCAGAAATAATATCTAAAATGAACCCATCTTGACATTCTGATGTGTGCAAAGGGAAACCAGTGTTTGCAGAGAGGCCAGGGAGGAATTAATATATTCAGGACTTTATTGTGGGAGAAATTTTGTCTCTTTCCCCCTTCCACATTTCCAACCAACAGCATTTCCAGTCTTTCCTCGCCAGACTCTCTCTGTCTCTTTGTCTGCGTGTGTCTCTCTCCCACCCCTTTGTCTAAAAGTCCCGTGCAAAAAAGGAGAAAAAATTGACATGAAAATAAGTATTATTTCCATTGCGTTTCATCTCTATTCTGTATCATAATTTGTGAAGTTGGGGCGCAGGGCGCATGTGAGTGGAGTGCTCCTGTTGGCGTTCTCCCACACACCCCTGCTTCCCCAACCTGGTGCCCTCAAGATGTTTTGGGATGCAACACCCACAAGCCTCTCTCTTTCCCTTAAAGCATTTCCCACCTTCCCCCAACCCCACTCGTTGAAAAACGGGGAAACAAACAAACAAACCTGGAGCCTCAGCACCACACCTGAGTTGGGGGGGGGGCAGGAATGAGCAAACCTCGCCCAGCTCTAACCCTTAGGCCTCGCTCCATCTTTGAGATCCAACGTTGTACCTCAGGGAACCACCAGGGGTCAGTGTGCTGTCACGAGTATTGCCGTGCAGTTCCTGAAGCGGGCACCAGAGGGCGGTGCGTTCATCCCAGGCTTTAGTGTTTGGGGTGGTTGTTGTGGGGAAAGGGGAGGGCCTTTTGGGAAAGGGGGGGTTGCATTGCAGAGGAGGAAGCGTGGGGGAATCCCGCTCCCCCTTGGCTGCTTCAGGCCTACCCTGGCCCATCCCTCTCTCTCTCTCCTCCTTGCATCCTCCAGTCTCCCTGTCCTGGCCCATTCTCTGGTTTAGGGGTGGGCCCCATTGTTCCTCTGCCTCAAAAGCAGACCTGACCCTCCCCAGCTGCAGTGGGGCAGGAGCAAGGCGGAGGGGGACGTTGATTGATGAGGGTCCTTTTTTCCCTCTGACAGCACCGGCCCGGCAGCTGCCGCATGTTCCTTTCGAGAGAGGACCCCCGTCTGTCAGGACAGCAGGGCCCCCTGCTCCCCAACCGCCCCATCATGTGTTTGAGAGGACTGGGAGGCAATGGGAGGGACTGGGAGGCGATGGGAACAGGAGAGTTGACAGGAGGAGGAAGAAGGCTGAGGAGAGGCGATGGACGGGCCGCAGAGACCAACCACGGGCAAAGATGCTCCAACAGAGCAGCTCTCAAACTTCCCTGCTTTCGGTGGCACATGGGTAAAAAATGAGGCAGGGGGTGAAGAAAGGAAGTTGGGGGGGTGCAGCCCCCTTTTGGGTGTCCCCCCCCCAGCCCTTTAAGCTTGGCAGATATTTTAAGAACCTGCAATGCCTACGTATGCTAAACTGTGGTTTTAATATTTTTAAGGGTGCGCCGTGGCGATGTTATACTTTCTTGCGCTCTTGAATTTAGAGAAGTTTTTAAAGTGAGCTGCTTCGAGGGCCAACACTCCCGTAAAAATGAGAGGAAAGTGGGTGAAATGGGTGGAGCAGAGAAAGTGGCACTACCCTCGTTTGCTCTGCAAGGAAATCAGCTGTGGGTCCCCTTAGAAAGCATTGAAAGAGGTTCGTCCGTCCATTCATTATTTTCCATGGAGGATAAGGTTATTATTGACAGCTACTAGTCGTGATGTCTCAATGCTTCCTCCAGGAGGAGAGGGGCGGCCTGTCTCCCAGGAGCTTGGGAGGGCGATGGCATCTGTGACCCACTTGAGAGATTCCCGCCGGCTGCTGTAGACTCTCCATCACGGGGAGTTTTTAACCGGAGGTCGGGTGGCCGTCTGTCAGAGGTTCCTCGGCTGTGATGCAGCAATAAAACCGCCGGCACATTTGCAAAGCTAAGCAGGGTCCGGGGTGGTTTCGAATTGGATGGGGAGCCGCTTGCCGAGATTCCTGCGTTGCAGGGGGTTGGACCAAATGATGCTTGCGGTCCCTTCCATCTTTGTGATTCTAGATACGCGCTTCCTGCTTTGCAGGGGGGTGGACTAGATGACTCTTGGGGCCCACAGAGCCCACCACCAGCCCAACCTAGCAAAGTGAGCCTGTCCGTGGTCGGGAGCCAGTTGCAACCTTTCAGGAGATTCGGCCTGCCAGGGCGGATCTCGTTGTGGAGGAGCCCCCCATAAGCTCTGTGACAGCCCCCCCCCCCAGCCAGCCTGGATTAGTCCGGATCAGATCAGTCTGAAACCCACTAAATTAGAGAGGATGAATCTCTTAATGGCTGCATTAGGAGAAGGCCGCCCTGGAATCAATCTTCAGCGAAGGGCGGTGTGTAAATAATTTTCACAAATGAGCAAGGTAAAATGCACAGAGGACGACGGTAATGCTAGAAAAATGGACAGATGGAGAGGTCAGCAGAACGAGAGCTGTCAGCTCTTTCTTTGGCCCTGCCAGAGTGCAGGCCCCTGGCCGAGGGTGGGGTCCACTGCCCCACACATCAGGCAGGCTTTTGGGATCTACTTTGGGGTTTGTTTCTCTTTTGCTAGAACCAGGGCCAGGCCTGAAAAGAGGGCAGGGCCAGAAACAAAATGGCGGCTGCATGGCCCACGCAGGGAGCAATCGAGGCCTTGGATCACGAGGGAACAGATGTCCCAAGAGCCCAAATTGTGGCATGGCGTTGTGAGGGAGCCTCTCTTTTTTTGCTGCTGCTGTTACACAACCTGGCAAATGCCTGCCTGGAAACCACCCAACCTGTCACTAGGGCGAAGGCAGGGCTGCATCGCGGCAGCAAAGCAGGAGCTTTTGGGCGCGGCACGGAGATGGCGCTGGCAGCCGGATGCCGTCTCCTCTCCGCCCTGCGGGGCCTGCGTGGGAGGAGAGTGACAGGGCCTTGCTCCGTCCCGTCTTGCCCTCCTGCCTGCCTTGTTCCTCCAACAGGCCCTGCGCCTTGTCAGGGACAAAGGGCAGGCGAGGCCCCACCGCCCACGCCAGGGCAGCGCCACGTGGCCGCTGCAAAGGGGCCAGCTCAGGCGCCGTGACCCGTACCCATCTGGGGCAGGCCCAGGAATCCCGCCGGCCTCCGACGGCACAAGCAATCTGGGCGTTTGGGCTCTTTGCTGGAGTGTGACAGGCCAGCCTTTCCCCCCCAAGGTTGACCATCGGTTTAGGCCAAAGGGGCTCCAGGTTGGGGAAGGACGGCACTTGGGACTGTGCTGGCTTTCCTATCCCTTACTCTCAGGCTCCCCCAGACGTATACCACCCAGCAGTTTGCAGAACTATAGCATTGGGCGGGACCCCCAAGAGCCATCTAGTCCAACGCCCTGCAATGAACGAATTGCAGCTGAAGAACCAATGGCAGGTGATTCTCCAATGAAGGAGAATCCACCTTCCGAGGGAACCCGTTCCACTGTTGAGTGGCATGGCGTTGTGAGGGAGCCTCTTGAAAAGGATCTAGGAGTCTTGGTAGACCACAAACTTGACATGAGTCAGCAGTGTGATGCAACAGCTAAAAAAGCCAATGCAATTCTGGGCTGCATCAATAGGAGTATAGCATCTAGATCAAGGGAAGTAATAGTACCACTGTATTCTGCTCTGGACAGACCTCACCTGGAGTACTGTGTCCAGTTCTGGGCACCACAGTTCAAGAAGGATACTGACAAGCTGGAACGTGTCCAGAGGAGGGCAACCAAAATGGTCAAAGGCCTGGAAACGATGCCTTATGAGGAACGGCTTAGGGAGCTGGGTATGTTTAGCCTGGAGAAGAGAAGGTTAAGGGGTGATATGATAGCCATGTTCGAATGTATTAAAGGCTGTCATATAGAGGATGGAGAAAGATTGTTTTCTGCTGCTCCAGAGAAGCGGACACGGAGCAATGGATTCAAGCAACAAGAAAGAAGATTCCACCTAAACATTAGGAAGAACTTCCTGACAGTAAGAGCTGTTCGGCAGTGGAATTTGCTACCAAGGAGTGTGGTGGAGTCTCCTTCTTTGGAGGTCTTTAAGCAGAGGCTTGACAGCCATCTGTCAAGAATGCTTTGATGGTGTTTCCTGCTTGGCAGGGGGTTGGACTGGATGGCCCTCGTGGTCTCTTCCAACTCTATGATTCTACTCTCAGAAAATTCTTCCTAATATTTAGTTGGATTGGCCTTCTTGTATCTTGAGTCGACTGGTTCAGGTCCTCTCCTCCGGAGCAGCAGAAAACAAGCTCACTCCATCTTCCATGTGGCAACCTCTCACTCTCCTCTTCTCCAGCCTAATCATACCCGGCTCCCTCAATTCACTGCTCCTTGTAAGGCTTGGTTTCCAGACCCTTCTGTCGCCTTGGTCGCCTTCCTCTGCACACATTTGACCTTGTCGATATCCAGGAAAGAACTCAGGAGTCCTGGCTGCCTGGTGTTGCTGGTCTGGGAGTCGGGGATGTTACTAACCCAGCTTCAGGCTTTAGGCCGTAAGGCCACCACCCAGAGGACCCAGGCGTCCTGGCCCCCTTCCTTCTTTCCCCTAGCCCCTCAGACAGAGAGCTTCTCCCCCTCCCTTCTTCTTTCTCCAGCCAACTGCCTAGGAGGTCCAGGTGCAGAGGAGAGAATTCTGGCAAATACAGCTTCTCTCTCACCCTGCAACGCTGACAAGCGGCACCTGCCAAATTCTTTTTCTCCCCTAAAGGTATGGGAGAGAGCCATGCAGCAGCTGGTCAGCGATGTGCATGGAGCTCAGGTCGAAAGTTGCGCATGGATGGAGCACAGGATTGAACCCAGGGTGATGGGAGCATCAGCCTGACCCTCTCCACCCCCCCCAAAAAAATTCAGGCCTTATTGTTTCCCATTTCCACTAATAAGGCCGGGATTTAGAGATTTAAGAGAGGCAGCATCGCAGCAGGGATTGCTCTGACCACAAACCAACCCCTGCACTGTTGCTTGCATCTGACAAATTTAGGGCTTCCTCTCCTCTTCCCTCCCCTCCCCTTTTTCCTTTTGTGCCATGTCTCCAAGATTGCAAGCCCACAAGCAATGAACCGTATGCCCAGGCTCCTCTGGGAGCCTTTCTGGGTAAAAATGCTCTAAAGAAGCCTGTAAATTAATCCGCCCGTCCCATCCTGCGGGGCCATTTGCCACGGAGAGCTAGCAGCAGCAGCAATGGATTGGTGCCCCCCATCTTCTACCTTGTCTGCCAAGTTCCGCCAAGAAGCTTTGTTTTTTTTTAAAGCACAAACTACGGCGCAGGTTCTGGGTAGCTGTCTGACTTGTCGCTTACGCTCAGCGGCTGAGAATTGACAGCCGCCCGGGAGCACAATTCTCTGACCTTAATTTGAGAAGCGCGGCGTGGGCTTCCGCTCCTCAGCGGCAAGGTAAGGGCGCTTTGCATATGCTCCGGGGTACTGCGGCGCTCCCTAGTGCAGCGCAGGGCTGAACCCCAAAGCTTGTGGCTGCGCCCAGGCCTGCATTCCGATCAGGCCCTGACCTCCAGCACAACCTGGGGCACCTAAAAGTCTTCATCGCTCCCATCCTTGGGTTAGCCAGATGTTGCTGGACTACAGCTTCCATCAGCACCCAACTGGGTTACTCTACCGTTCTTGCTTCGAAACATCCAGGCCTGAAGCGTAACCGAGGGGTGTTTTCTTCTTTTATTGAAAAGGAAAACAGAGAGATCCCAGCAAGGCCGCTTTCCCTCCTTTGATATCCCTCCTTCCAGGGGTCCGGTGTGACTCTCAAAAAACCTCCCCAAACTGGAGGGATTCTGGTGAAGGGGGCCTCTTTGATTAATTCCCTTTTGTTGCTGGGAAAGCGGCTCTCCCTTGCCCTTCCTCTGGGCCTCAGCAGAGGTAAACTCGGCGAGAAGCATCTGTGTCCTCCCCCTTTGCCAGCGACCTATTAGGCCACGCTGCCCGTTCCGCCAGGCTAGGATGGAGAACGTCGTCATCCAGCCCCCTGTCTCTCCCAACTCCCCCAGTGCAAACTTTATCCAGTTGATCCCACCCACCCCCACCCCAAGATGGGAACCCCACGAAAGCAGCCGCCCTCGTTAGCAGTGCCTCGTTCCAGGAGTGGAGACAGGAGGGAAAAATGTGACCTAATTGGGGAGTGACCCCAGGCGACCCCTGGCTCCCAGCCAAGCGGCTCAGCTCGCTGAGCTAATGGGCTTCGCCCCCTCCTCTCCTGCCCCACCGAACAGTGTGGGCTCTGGTCTCCCCCCCCCACACTCCTCCTTGGCGCCCGGCACAGGATTTGGGCACAAGAGGCCTTCCCACGGCGGGCTGGGAGCTGGAGTCGTGAAAGTCCATTCCATCTCGCCACCCTCAGCCCTTTTCACCTGACCCCGGAGCAATTTTCCTGCCGGCACCTAAGATCTCGGCATTTGGCAGCGAGGCCCACGGTTTTGCAAACCCACATTTTGGAAAGGCAACAGCTTCTGACCCCGCCAAAGGCCCAGTTCGAAGTCAAACTTCCAAGGCTATTCTTCTTCTTAATTTCCAAACACCAATTTAGCGCCGCCAGCCTGCAGCTCGGAACAAATCTTCAGCTTCGTTGGCAGGCTTTGAAGTGATAACGTCGAGCGTTGACTCGACGCACCTTTATTTTTAAATGCAGTGCGATTAAAAAATTAAGTGTGTGTGAAAGAAGGCCAAAGCTGGAGCCCGCACCCTATTTTGAAAGCACATTTGACTCATGCTTAAAGCGCATGGCTTCTCCTGAAGGATCCTGGGAACCGTAGTTTACCCGGGCCATTCCAAGCTGCCCTCGGCAAACTACAGCTCCCAGGATCCTTTGAGGGCAAGCAATGTGTGTTCAGGGTGCTTTGAATGTATGGTGTGAACATGAATCGGGGTAGAGTCGGGAGGGAGCCCCAAGAGTCATCTAGTTCACCCCCTTGCAAGGCAAGAATCCCTGGCACATGGCCACACAACCTCTGCTTAAAACCCCCCAAGGAAAGAGAGTCTGCCACCTTCCAGGAACTTGACCGAGAATGTCTTAGCCTCCAATAAAACCTGTGCCAGCCTGGCCAGGGCTAATGGGAACTATAGTTGGAGCGCACCAGCTTGGCATAAGATGCAGAAGGGCAATTTCTTCAGAGCGCCGCCCTTGTGGGCGCTGGCAGAAGTGCCTTCTCCGCACCCTGAAAAGGCTTTCTTTTCCAAAGCAAAAACAAATGGGTTATGCAGCTCTCTGCAATGCACCGGGACGCACCCAGAGATTGGGCTCAGCTTCTCAAGACGCCATCAGTGCCCGCTGCTGCCCCCCACGCTTCCCAGGCCGCTCTCTCTCCCCCCCACCCCCCAGTCCGTCCATGTCGGGGCACGTCAGGGCTGGCGTTTGCTCCTGTTTGCCCTGTCGCCGATTTTGCGCTGCCAGTCCCAGAACAACCTACGCCAGCCGTTGTCTTCTTCTAACAACTGACAAGGTGTCTGGATGTGGCAGGAGGCAGGCCCAGGACACATAGGTCTGAGGTTTCGTTTTGGGGAGGGGGGCGGACGCAAGAGAGAGGGAGGGAGGCAGATTGTGGAGGGGGGGACAGGGGGGGAACCTGTCACTGGTGCAGAATGCGGCCGCCCGCTGTGATCTGAGTGAAGATGAGTGTCGGGAGGGAGGGAGGGAGGGGGCGCCCCACTTTGGAGAGCTGCCTGCTTACGTAGCAAATCTCCTACGGAAACTCTCGCCCCGTTTGGAGCTCCCTTTGGGTGCTGTTTACTTAAGGACTGTGTGTGTGTGTGTGTGTGTTGCGGGAAGAGTCCTCAATTAGATCTCTGGTACATGGGACAGACACAGCCCTGGGGGTGCTGCAAAGCCTGAACGCTGTCAGACTCCATCAGGGAGAAAAAGCGAGGTTTGCTGATGCAACTGCCCCAAAAAGGGGATGTTGTTTGGTGGGGAGGGGGTTACGCAAGGTCAGGTGTGGGGGGGTACAGCACTGGCAGGCCGGTCCGGACCCGTTCTGGGACAGCAGCAGGAGACAATTAAAGGACAGAGCCTCCGATTCTGCCTGCCCCCCCCCCAAGCTCAAAGAACTGCTGGCTCCCATTTATAGGATGAGCCGGCTTTGGGGTACGGCGGGGGGCAGTAACAGGATAGGAGGCCAACTCCTACCCCCAGTTTATTTCATTGGAAGTCTTCTGACCTGGAGAATTTATTCCCCCCACTAGCCCCGAGCCTGCTAGGAAGGCTGCTTCCCGGCCCTTGGCCTCTGAGCGCGTACAGAGTGACGTCAGATAACTGAAAACCCACCCTGTGCGATGAGCAGGTGGTGGCCAGCGGTGGCTTTCCCCACATTTTGGGTTGTGGGGGCTTTCTCCTCCCACTGGGTAGCAGGGTGGGCAAACATGTGGCACGTTAGTCACAATCCAACCCGCCCCCCGCCAACCATTGCCACCTCCACAAATATCTCGCAGGCCCCCCCTTTAACGCCCCAATGTATGGCTGTCGACATGCAACCTCCAGCAACCAGCTGGCTTGGTTTGGGTGGGTTTCTCTGGGTGGTTCGGAAGGAAATAAGCACAGACGAGTCCAAAAGCCCAGCTCCACAAGAACTTCTATAATCAACAATGTCCAACAGTAAAATTCCACCGACAAAGCTAAGAAACTCTGATAAAAAAAACAACCACCTCTGTTAAAGCTGAAAAAAGACCACATTTTTTTTCCTTTTTTTGTTTCGTTTCGTTCCCCTGCCAAACGCAGGAAGGGCCCCGACCACATTCCCCCCAAGTCCAACACACACGAAAAGTCCCTCCTCTCTCGGAGCGCCGTGAAAAAAATCTCCACACAGACAAAATACGCTGCTTCTGAAGGCCAGCCAGATGTTGGCCGTGGAGGGTTGGGGGGGGGAACCAGTCTTTCAGTTTCCTCCCCAAATGGGGGCAACGTGGAGACCCTCAGAGAACAGCCCCCCAACCTTCTCCCCACCCCACCCCCGCCCTGCCCAGTCTTCATCTCAGATGGGGAAGGGTGGCCATTTTGTGCGACTTTTCTTCTTCTAACAACTAAACAACGAAAAAGCTAACAAAACGGCCCCCGGACGGCTAAGCAACCAGTCCTCTTTCTGAGTAATCCTGAGTCCGATCCGTGGATTCTGCCAGTGTCTCTCTGACCCCCAAACTCCGGCAGAGAAATTGCCTCCTTCATTTTTTTTGTGATCAGCAAAAGTGTATGGGGTTAATGGCCAAGGGGATGAGCATGGGTTTTTTTTGGGGGGGGGGCGGTGTATATGTGATGGCGGGGTCAGAAAGGGAAGGAAGGTTTCCTCATGAGCAATGGCATGACGGTGTCTCCTTAAGCCAGCCTCCCCTTGCCTGGCGCCCTCCAGATGTTTCGAACTACAACTCCCTGTGCTGGCTTGACCCTCGAATTCGTGGACGACCCACGAAGCTGAACATTGGACAGATAAAGTCCCTTCAGGCACAGTCGAACTGTGGAACTCCCTGCCGCAGGAGGCAGTGACGGCCACCAACTTAAGATGGCTTTAAAAAAGCTTTAGGCAAATTCATGGAGGAGTAAGGCTATTATTGGTGGCTCCTAGCCAGGATGGCTGCGCTCTCCCTCTGCAAGTCGGAGGCAGAAGTGCTTCTGGGTACCAGTTGCTGGAAACTACAGGAGGGGAGAGGTCTGCTCTTGAACTCGGCTCCCACTTGCGGCATCCGCTTGGTCCCTGTGAGCCTCAACCCGTTCCCTAGCGCAACCTAAAATGGGGGGGGGGAAGCAAAATGGGACAGGCAAAATGGCTCCCCTACACCTGCCCTGCCGTTGTGCTTTTCTTGGGCGGGCAGAGAGGAGGGTAAACTGACTTTGCCGCTGAATTATTTCCTCACAGAAGCCGAGAGGAACAGGGCAGGTTCTGCAGAGCCAAAAGGTAACTTGGCAGAAGAAACCCTGCAAACCTTCAAGATTCTCAGATTTAATACTTGAAATGTCAGTTTTGAGGGATGTATCCGGGGTGGGAATGGAAAGGTAACTATTAAGTCTCGGTAGGGTGAAATAGCAACAACATTATGCTTTAACCCATTGCTGCTTTGTATCTCCCTTCCCCTCCAAACCATCTGACCACCACAGCATGACCCTTGAGTATGTTGTCAAAAAGAATTTGAAATTGTGCAAGGAAATTTGTGCGTGAATTTCTTTTTTTCTTTTTTTTTAAAAAAAGAGAAACACCGTCCCACTTTAATTCATTTTGGCTGACGGGTGGATGTTTATAAGTAAGGGCTCGTTCACAATTCCGCTCGTCCTTTGCCTAGAAAGCCTTTCCCTTACTGCATTCCCCTGGGAAAACCCGCTCTTTATTGCTAAATCGGAACAAACAGCCAACTGCAGAAAACACGGTTACCGTTTGTTCCGATTCAGCGCTAAAGATTGGGTTTCCCCGGGGCAAACGGAAGGACGTATGGGCCCTAAGTCACCTTTATTTATCAAACAGGGGTGAGAGATCCGGACTGTGGGGCACACCTCACTCCCAGGATGAGTCCTGGAGCCAGGGGAGAAATGGAGGGGTGTGTGTGTGTGTGTGTGTGTCCCTATCAGGAAAGAAATCAGCCGACGTGGGAGCCCAGTCCTTCCCCCCCTCGCACCCCGCAGTGGGGCGAGAGGGAGTCTTGTCCCTGTTAAGCTCGCTGGCGCCTGGCGGAAAGGGGGTTGGCCTCCCTCGGCCTGTCCATCTGAGCGAGGCCCAAATCCACGGAAAGAGAGGAGGAGGAGAGAGCGAAATAGAGGGTCCTCCCCTCTGGCCAAGTCCAAATCCTGGAAACGCCCCCTGAATGCCGTAGGGGGGGGTCCCCGCAGCTGTGCATGGACCCCAGTATCCAGGGCGGGCCAGAGGGGCGGCAACGTCCCGTCCCCCCAGTCCGTGCCGAGGTTCTTCCCCGCCGTTGGGGGGTGGTGATGGCCGAGGGGCGCAGCCTCCGCCAGGAGGGCGCCGTGCTGCCCACCCCTCCTCATACTTTGTAGTAGATGTTGGCAGGGCTCTGGGGGGGCATCTCCTGCACGATGTAGACCGGGTGGCCGTAGTCCCCGCTGACCTTCTCGTAGTGGGGGCAGAAGGCGCTGTCTGAAGTCCGGAGCGGGATGATGATGTCGCTGGGCTCCGAGCCGTTGTTGTTGCCCCCGCCGCCCCCCCGCTTGGGGCTGGTCAGGGTGCTGAGCGACAGCGGCGGGTGGTGGGATTCGCTGTGCTTGGCCCGCCGGCGCCGGTAGCAGAGGGCGCCCGTCACGGCGGCCGCCACCAGCAGGACGAAGGCGGCCCCTCCGGCGGCCCCCGCGATGATCGGGACGCTGGACTGGGGCAGGGGGCCGTTCTCGCCTCCCACCTTCCCGGTCGCATTTCCGGTCGGGGGTCCTAGGTTTTTTGGGGGGGGGGAGGAGGAAAAAAAGAAGAAGAGTGTTTAGGGAGACGCTTGTTTACCAAACATCAGTATAAGCAAACGGCTCCCTGCTTGCCCATGGCATCACCTGCCCCACGGACTGAGGTCTCACTGACATTAAAGGTGGCCAGCACCCACCTCTGCAGTCGAGGGCCTCCTCTGTGACGGCCCCCTAACTGTGGAGCTGCCTTCCGACAGAGGTGCGTCGACACAACTCTTGAGCCTGTCCTCTGACTGACCTAAATGTACTTTTGCGGCCACTAAGGTGTTTCCTGTCGTGAGACCCTGGAGCTGAATTTGTAGGGGTCTGTTCCATTCGAATGGTTTGATAATTAACAGAATCCTAGAGTTGGAAGGGGCCCACGAGGGTCATCTAGTCCAACCCCTTGCAACACCGGAAGGTTTAATACACCGTAATTTAATTTCAATTGTGAGTTTTATTTTTATATAAGGCAGGTAAAACATTCAAAAGAAGAGGGCGAAGGGCTGTTTCTAGGTCACAACTTTTGTGTCTGGATTGGCAACCCTACAGAGCGAGTCTTTGGGTCTCTGCAAATGCCCCTTGCTCATCTGAGTGGAGGGGATTTGGGGCAGGTTGGGGCAGTTGTAGAAACTTGCCTAGTGCGCAGAGACAACATCTGCATCAATTGCTCCGCCTACTTTTGTCCTGGCCCCGTCCACCACTGGAAGTGGCCAATGGGTGGCTACCCAGAAGGAAATCTGGCCCCCAGGCTTGAGAAAAAAGATTCCCCAGCTGTGCTTTGGATTATGTCAGGCTGACGGTGGAGGGTTTTTCCGTGGGGAAAGTCTCCCTGCTTGCAGAAATCGAGCATGACAAGGAGATGTCTGGGCTCCTCTATTTTCCCACCAAGCTAGCTTTTTAGTGTATTTCGGGCAGGGGCAGGATCCAGTGCCAAGGGAGAGCCAAGCATGCACCTCGCTCACCCCGCCCCCCCCCCCACCCTGACATGTTCAATCCAGGAAAAAGCCCTTGATTTTTCTCCTCCGAACTGGCATTTTCCTCCCCTGTGAAAAGGAGATTTTAGTTACACTGTTTGCCTTTCCCCCCTCGCCAGTTTCACCGAAAGTGTTTCTTTAGGGTTATGTTTCCTAAGCCACTTCCTGCCGGCAGCCAAGACAGGCAGGAGGAGATCTGCTTCTTTGGCTTCAACGTGAACCAGGCCATGGAGGGAAGACTCGGCCTTCAAACGAAAGGTGGGGCTCAAGGCTTCTCCCTACAGCGGGCCCCAAGTTCAGCCCCCTGGCACCAGTGAAAAGATTTCTGCGTGGGGAGATGTGGTGGAGCTTGGACTGCGCACACCCCATACATGTGCACAAGACAAAGAACCCTGGGAACTGCAGCTTGCTACTGGCGCTGGGAATTGTAGTTCTGCTAGAGCAGGCATGTCCAACAGGTAGATCGTGATCTACCGGTAGATCACTTGTTGTCTGCAGTAGATCACTGGTAGATCATTGGCTCCCCCCAAAGAAGCTGAACAACTGTGGCTCCCCTAAGAAAAGCTCAACATTTTACCTCCTCCCTGAAAAAACTCAACAACTTTGACCTTGATTCCCCCCCCCCCAAATTGGTCTTCCTCCTTCCTAAAAAAAGTTCAACGACTTTGACCTGAACCCCAAAACGGAGGGTAGATCACTGCCAGTTTTTAACTCTGGGAGTAGATCGCAGTCTCTTGGGAGTTGGCCACCCCTGTGCTAGAGGGGAACAGAGGTGCCCAGGACTCTTGGGTGGAGGTCATGTGCCTTAAATGCAGGGTGCGCATGCACCCTTTGGAAAACCTTGGCCGCTCACAGAATGAGATTCCTGCATAATATTATTATAATAATTTATACCCTGCCCATCTGGCTGGGTTTCCCCACCAGCCACTCTGGGCGGCTCCCAACAGAATATTAGGAACACGATAAAACATCAAATATAAAAAACTTCCCTAAACAGGGCTGCCTTCAGATGTCTTCTAAAAGTCAGAGAGTTGTTTTATTTCCTTGACATCTGACGGGAGGGCGTTCCACAGGGCGGGCGCCACCACCGAGAAGGCCCTCTGCCTGGCTCCCTGTTAACCTCACTTCTTGCAAGGAGGGAACCGCCAGAAGGCCCTCAGAGCTGGACCTCAGTGTCCGGGCTGAACAATGGGGGTGGAGACGATCCTTCAGGTATACTGGGCCTTTGAGGCTGTTTAGGGATTTCAAGGTCAGCACCAACACTTTGAACTGTGCTCAGAAACGTCCTGGGAGGCAGTATGTTTCCGAGCATTAACATAATAAAATTATTATTGTTGTTGTTATTGGATGACTCTTCAGGTCCCTTCTGGTTCTAGGAAGAAAGGCAGACCTGGTCCGTTGCCCGATTCAGAGGTTATACTTAGAATCATATAATCATAGAATCGTAGAGTTGGAAGAGACCACAAGGGCCATCCAGTCCAACCCCCTGCCGAGCAGGAAACACCATCAAAGCATTCTTGACATATGGCTGTCAAGCCTCTGCTTAAAGACCTCCAAAGAAGGAGACTCCACCACACTCCTTGGTAGCAAATTCCACTGCCGAACAGCTCTTACTGTCAGGAAGTTGCATGGGAGAAGGGTGGTGCGCGGCCTTGCCAAGGAGTCATGCGCCTCCCTGGCGGCCACACAAGACAGCCCAAGCCTTTATGCGCAGAGCTGCACAATGCACGCAGGAAGGCTTCCGGGCTGCGCAAGGTTCCAGCTTTCAAGGAGGTCTTTCTGCATGCAACTGTGCCTCCCTCGCAGTGGGCACCTGTGCTGTACAGACAGTGGGCACCAAGGGGGTAGGGCTAGCTGGCACGACCATCCAGGGGGGGGGGCTGCCCCACGCAGCCTGGATCATGCCCCAGCCTGCAACTTCCAAAACGGGCCTTCCCATCCTTTTTCAATAATAATAATAATAGTCCGATTCGGTATACGGAGAGCATAAAAATAACTGGAAACCTGTTGGTTGGTGGAGAGCCGCTCAAGTAGCAAAGCGGGCCCTGCCTGGAGAGGGGAAGGTGCTCGTTAGTGTCTGTCGACTCTGGTTAATGGAGCTAATTGCCTCCTCGATACCTCCCCCCAGCCCGGCTCGGCAGGGTTCATTTCAGCCATCACTATCAATAAACCTCAACCCCGGGGGGGCCCCCTCTCGCGGCTTCCAGTTCTGTCCCCGACACGGAAGAGAGGCAGAACAGAACACTTTGCAAGGAGCTAGTCCCCCCCCCCGCTGCCGCCCCCCCCCCCAGCCACAAAGCCTCGTCTTCGGTTTCCCCGCCTGGGCCTGTCAGGGCCTGACGTGGAATGATTCCGGGAAGAAGGGGAAAGCGGCGAAGGAGGGTCTGCCACCCCTCCGCCACAAACACTGACCCACAAGGCCCCTGTCCTGGTCTCCTTCCCCAACAACCCCGGCTGACCCCCCCCTCCCCTCTATGCGAGCAGAGCTGGGAGCCAGGACTCCTGGGCTGTCGAGGAGAGGTTGGAAGAGGAGGAGGGGCAGGAGCCAGGACGCCGGGGTTCTCCCAGAAATGGGGCGCAATAAGTCATCTCATTCCATTGCAGCGGAATTGGGAGTTATCAGGGTTTTTTTGGTAATTTATCTGCCTTGTTTCAATTTGCGTAAGCCGGTCCAGGAAAAAGGAATAATAATAATAATAATAATAATAATAATAATAATAATAATAATAATAATGGCTGCCCCGCATGCTTTGGACCACAATTCATTCCAACCCCAAGCCTGCCATCTTGAGCTGGATTTTTGTGGGGGAGGAGGGTGCCTGATGCCTTAAAGCAGGGGATTCTGGGAACTAGGACTCCTGGGTCCTCCACCTACTTGCCTGGAGGCTGCAGGCTTCTCTTCCCTTAACAATGGACTTTCTGGGGCAAAGGCCCTTCTCTGCTCAGGCCTCAGAATCCTACACACCTAAAGGAGAAGGCATTTGTGGAACGCAGGATGCCGCCTCGAATCCCGCTGCCCGGACCCTCGAGTCCATGGCAGCCTCTTGGGAAAGGAGGGCACTGGGGCTATTGTGCCTGGTGGTGGGGCAAGAGCAGGCACCCCCCAAACTTGGCCCTCCAGATGTTTTGGGACTACAACTCCCATCATCCCTGACCACTGGCCCTGTTAGCTAGGGATGATGGGAGTTGTAGTCCCAAAACATCTGGAGGGCTGAGTTTGGGGAAGAGGGAGGGAGGGGGTTGGGGAGCGGGAAACGTGGGGGGGGGAACATGGGGCAGTGTGTGTGGGGGGGCTGTTAGCCAGGGTTTTGGTGCAGAGGGGCTCCCTCCTCTCGTGACTGTGCTTAGGGGGGCGGGGAGGGAGTTGTAGGGTTGGGGCATACCTGGGTTCACCTCCTTGCTGGGCTCGGCTGCCCCAGACGTCCCTCGCTCCTTCTCGGTAGGCGTGTCTGGAACGGACTTCGGGGTTTTGGAGCCTGTGTTGGGATCTGGGGGGCAAGGGCGCACAGTTAAAACTACGGAACCCGGTTCCCGCGGGGGAGAGGCGGCGGCGGCGGCAGCCACCAGCTTGGAAAGAGGACTAGACAAATTCACGGGGGGGGGGGGTGGAGAGGGCTCTCGATGGCTACTAACCGCAATGACTATGATCTGTCTTCCGCACTTGGGGGGGGGGCAGCAATGGATACTAGCAGATGGGCCCCTGTTCTGATCCAGCAAGCTCTTCTCATCTTGTGAAGGGCAGAGAGATGGCAAGTGTGGGGGGGAGCTGGGGGGTGGGGTGGGGTAGGGAAGAGACCCGGCTAGGGGCAAAGGGAGACACATTCAGCCCCCCCCAATTTATGGAACGCTTTAACAGTGTGAAGCGGCAAAAAACAGAGCAAAAACACACAAACTCAAGAATAAAATAATAAAATCAACATGCTCTTTTAACAGTGCGAAGCGGCAAAAACAGAGCAAAACGCACAAACTCAAGAAGAATAAAATGAACATGTTCTTTAAAAACAACAAGAAGGAAATGATCCCCACAGACTCCAGAAACAGTGAAACAATTTTGTCAGATGTCTGCCACCTCCCCGCCCCTCTCCTGCGCCCCGACATGTGGCAATTAGGAAACACAAATGAGGCCGAGTTCCTTTTATGGCGCCACTCTGGGACAGAAGGAGGGTGGATTTTTGGGTTGTCTTTGTTTTCATTATGTATGCTGTGTTTTTAATATTGCAATTTTATTTTGTGAATTGCCCTGAGATCTATGGGTATAGGGCGGTACACAAACTGAGCAAATAAATAAAATAAATAAGCAGGCCAGCTTCCGAGTCACACAGAATTCCGCAACCAGGTGGAGAAGGAACATAGGGAGTTCTGTGTGCTTCAGGTGCCTGCATGCTTCTGCAGCTCAAAAAAATTTATATTGCTGCGGTTAAAAGTAAGGGGGGGGGGAAGCGCTTCACATTGTCCTCGGAGTTTTAATCTTGCAAAACAGGAGGGTGTGGGTGGGTGGAAGAAGGAGCCTGCAGTACCACACAGGAACCACTAGGTTGTGCTCTCAACACTGATGCGCAGCAGGAGGTGAGGTCACCTGTGGGCGGAGTCTGAGCTCACACCTGGCGAGGGAGGCAGCCAGGTGGAAGTACCTGCCCAGCCACTGCCAGAAACAGCCAGCTCATCTGCTGCTTTTTGCAAACAACAAGGCTTTTTTAAAAACACCTGCGCTAGGTGGCCTGACATTACGGGGAACCTCCGTGGCTACAGGACAGACCCTGACCTTTCTCTTCCCTCTCCCTCCAAAAGTGAAATTCCTTCCAATCCCATCTCACACACCACTATTTTTTTTTTAGTTCTGCCTTCCCCTGCATCTCCTCTCCCAGTCTTGGCAACGCTCAGTCCCGGGCATCCCTGCCTATTTAATTTAATCTACATTTTAAATCACTTTGTGTCCTTTCCCGCCACAACTTCAGAAACGAGGGCAGTTTAACCTATTCGTTTAAGCTTGTTTTCCTCCCTTTGGGAGTAGGCTGATGAGTCGCCCGGCAGCAGGTTTTTTTTAATGAACCCGAAA
Organism: Zootoca vivipara; assembly: GCF_963506605.1. Classification (NCBI taxonomy): domain Eukaryota; kingdom Metazoa; phylum Chordata; class Lepidosauria; order Squamata; family Lacertidae; genus Zootoca; species Zootoca vivipara. The sequence continues at coordinate 50,349,218 of NC_083288.1, forward strand.
CTGAATTTCTGAACTGTGGTATTTTAAAATTCAGATTTTTATTATATAGCTAGATAGCAATGGAAGGTTTGGTTTAAAACAGGCATCCCCAAACTGCGGCCCTCCAGATGTTTTGGCCTACAACTCCCATGATCCCTAGCTAAGAGAACCAGTGTTGTTGTTGTTGTTGTTGTTTAGTCGTTTAGTCGTGTCCGACTCTTCGTGACCCCATGGACCATAGCACGCCAGGCACTCCTGTCTTGCACTGCCTCCCGCAGTTTGGTCAAACTCATGTTTGACCAGTAGTCAGAGATTATGGGAATTGTAGTCCAAAACATCTGGAGGGCCGAAGTTTGGGGGTGCCTGGTTTGAAATATCAAGTTAACGAGCAAACGAAACCCTCCCAGATTGGGGGGGGGTTGCTTGAGAAAACCTCGCCCCCAAATTCATTTCGCTCCTCTGTTTTGGATCTCACAACGGCCCTGCGAGGCGTGCTTAGAGGCTGAGAGAGAGAGAGAACCTTAGCCCCAGGCCACAAGGCAAGGCAGTTTGGTGGCCAAGGAGGTGTTCAAAGTCAGGACTCCCGGCTCCAAACTCCTCCTCCTGCCAGCCTGGATTCCTCACATTTATTCTGCTCGTTTGTGTGATTTAATCTGAGGGGCAGGATCCGTGAGAGGCAGGCTGAGCGACAAGCGGGCATCAAGGGGCACATTTGCCCAGGTAGGACGGGGTGAGAAACAGTCAGGGCTGGGAGGAAAGATGGGGAAAGCGAGGGGGACTGACACTCAGGGGATCATAGGATCAACTCCCCCCTCCCCCTTGCTCCCACCCCAGTCTCCTCCTGCCCCCCTGTATTTCCATTCACTGGGCGGTCACAAGCTCATCCGAGTTCCAGCAGGGGCTGTGGGCCTGCCACATGCCATGTTCCCAAATCCAGGGGTTTTGCAGAGGGAACAAGGGACGGGTCCAAGTGCCCAGGAGTCCTGGCTGCTGCAGAGGTGGCAGTGAATGGGGTGGGCACAAGCCAGCCACTAGGTCAGTCTTTGCCAACCTGGCACTGCTCAGATGTTTTGGGGCTCCAGCTCCAGATAGCGTACGGTCCAAAACATCTGGAGGGCACCAGGTTGGTGAAGGCCGGCCCTGGCACTCTCCCCCACCCTTCTCCCAGGGGTCTCCTCCTTCCCAGGATTCCCCATCCTAACCCGCGCGACTCCGCTCTCTCTTCCTGAAGAGGTTATGGCTCCCAGAATGCTCTGCTCTCGTGCAATGGACCCCCATTCCCCCACCACCACCACCAGGGACATCTGGGTCATCTCCCCACATCCAACGCACACCCAGATCCCACAAAGATACACTTTCTGGATTCTTCTCTCTCCCCGCCCCCCGGAGACTTACGCTGCCCGACTTTCAAGACGACTTTCATTCCTTTGGAGAGGCAAGCACCGCCCTTCATGTTCTCAAGGCCTTCCTTGGTACCATCTGAAGTTGCTGTGGGGCAGGAGAGAGAGAGAAAAAAAAGAGAGAAAGAAATTAACCATGGTTATGGGTTAGACTGCTGTAATGTACAGTATGTGGGGCTGCCCTTGGAGACTGTCTAGAAACATCTCCCCATCCTGGCATTTCTAACTTGGGCTATCTCTTCGGAACCAGGACGATTATACCTTTTTTAAAAAAAATTCATTTCCCCAAGTCTTTAATTGCTAGAAACGGTGGCGATGGCTGCCAGGTTGCAGCTGTTTTTATCCTGCCGTTTTATTCCCTTCGAGTTTTGCAACCAACTCGTGACGATGCCTGCTTCTGATTTTCTCGGGCAAGGCGCCCAGAGAATACTGATGGGTGGGCATGGGTGTGAAATGATAAATTCATGGGCCGGCTGCGATGGAGAGCTCTGGTGGCTTTGGACGGAGACCGGAGGAGGTGGGAGATGGGAGACTTTTCCTGCCTGGGGTGCAGGGACAGGGTAGAGAAGGCAGGGACAGGCCCGAGACTTCAAAAAGGGCCATTCTGAATTCCTTTCCCTGCCCAAGATGGGTGAAAGCAGACTTTGTGGTATTAAAGAGCCGGTATGGGGGGTTGGGGGTTGGGGGGGTCCCCCAACCTTCCTACCCAGCAACCCAGACCCCCTACCTAACCCTGTAGCCCCCTCAGTGCTCTCAGACACACCCAATGCAGCTCTTTCCAAAGGATGCTCTGCGGGGTCACTTAATATTTAAACAAGATGTTTAATGTTTGCACAGACAAAAGTTCCCCTCGTGATCCGTTAATAAGCCAGAGGCTGCGGAGAGAAGAGGGGGCCGTTTTGACGCACCTGCTCTGCCAAAGCCTGATGGGGATGCAGAGAAAGAGAGAGAGAGAGAGAGAGAGAGAGAGAGAGAGAGAGAGAGAAGCCATCCTGGCAAGCGGGCAGCCTCCCTGGGTGCCCCACAACCACTGGCATGGGGCAGCCAAACCCACAGTTCAGGCTTGCCCAGAATAGCACAAGGAGAAATTAAATTCTGCTCGCGATCCAAGGCGAGCCTCACAAACCTCTCCAATGTTGACAAAAATGCGTCAATTATTGTTTATTGCATTTATATCCCACTCTTTCTTCTCCAAGGAGCGCAAAGTGGTGCTCATGGCTCTCATCCTCCTTATTTACTCCCCACAACAACCCTGCGAGGTAGGCTGAGAGAGGCAGCGATCGGCACCCCCCAAGGTCACCCAGTGAGTTTTGTGGCCAAGTTGGGGGGATTTGAACCCTATTCTCTCTCAGGTCCGAGTCCGACTCTCTAACCACTACACCACACTGTTGTTGTTGTTGTTTAGTCGTTTAGTCGTATCCGACTCTTCGTGACCCCATGGACCATAGCACGCCAGGCACTCCTGTCTTGCACTGCCTCCCACAGTTTGGTCAAACTCATGTTCGTAGCTTCAAGGACACTGTCCAACCATCTCGTCCTCTGTCGTCCCCTTCTCCTAGTGCCCTCCATCTTTCCCAACATCAGGGTCTTTTCCAAGGATTCTTCTCTTCTCATGAGGTGGCCAAAGTATTGGAGCCTCAGCTTCAGGATCTGTCCTTCCAGTGAGCACTCGGGGCTGATTTCCTTCAGAATGCAACCACACTGGGTAATATGCATTAAAAAAAACACATATTGACAGAAAAACAACATACGAAAATATGCTTTATTGGGGTAAATTGCTTGCAAAATTAGCCAAAACCGCATGTGTTTATTTGGAGAAATTCACACAAAAATGCTGGTGGGTTTTCATTAGGTTTTCTTTAAAAAATTTTTTAAAAAAATCAGCAAATTGCTGCAGAAACGTGGAGAACCAGATATGAGATTGGAAGAATGAGAAACAGAGAGAACCGGAACTGACAAATCCATCCGTCTCTCCTCGCAACCGACCCAGATCTGTCCCAATTGCGGAAGAGCATCGTCTTGTTCTTAATAAGTCTGCGTTGAGGATTGCTTTTAATCTTCCAGGCTTGCCTTTTGTGTGCATTTTACAAAAATTGTTTTTTTTCTCTCTCCCTGCGATGGCGATTTTAATTTACGTAAGCCGCCTCAAGTGGGGCATAAGGCCCTGAAAGGCTGAGAAGAAATCTCAGGAACTTTTTTTTAAAAAAAAATAAAAATAAAAAACAGAATTAGATGCGAAGTCCTCCGCTTGAAACTCAGCCCACAAACTCGCTGTTCTGTGAAAAATACCAGTCAAGGGTGCCTGTGTTAGCAAGATAAACCGTGAGAAGGACTGGCAGCTGAAACCTAACTAAATTATCGTGAGGTTAAATCATGCTGTTGTTGTTGTTGTTGTCGCAGGTGAATTCCTCACAGCTTTCCTTTCACAGAATCGCAAGCACGGGAGAAAAACCCAGAGGCCGCCTAGTTCAGCTTTCCCCAGATATTTCGGACTAAAACTTCCACCGGCTGCAGCCAACTGGGCAAAGGAGTTGTAGTCCAAAATATCCAAAGGGCGCCAGGTTGGGGAAAGCTGATTTAGATCGACCCCGCGGCCTCAGTGCCTGGGATGGGGGGAAGACGCCATCTTGCCCTCTGCCTCAGGCGGCAAAATGTCTTGGGCCGGCCCCTATGCAATGTGTGGCTAGGGTTGAACAACGGGCTCCCCCCATTTGTGGGGGGCTCTCCCCAGGGAGGTTTGGCTGGCACCTTCATTATACACCTTTAGGTGCCATACAAAAACGTTCCTCTTCAACCAGGCCTTGGGCTGACTGAAATCCCGATACCGTTTTAAACGTGTCGTTGGTACGGCGGAGGGTTACCGCTTTGCTTCTGTTCCGAGTTTTCATTATGTATTTTGTGTTTTTTTATCTTGGATTTTAATGCTGTGAACAGCCCCGAGATCTACGGATGAAGGGTGACATACAAATATCCTCAATAATGTCAACAACAACAACAACAGGGCCTTCTCGGTAGTGGCGCCGACCCTGTGGAATGCCCTCTCATCCGATGTTGAGTTATTATATAACATTTAGGAAATGTCTGAAGGCAGCCCTGTATAGGGATGCTTTTTAAGGTTTAAGGTTTTTACGGTGTTTTAATATATGCTTGAAGCTGCCTAGAGTGGCGGGGGCAGCTCAGTCAGATGGGCGGGGTACAAATAATGAGTTGTTGTTGTTGTTGTTGTTGTTGTTGTTGTTGTTGTTGTTGTTGTTGTTGTTGTTGCAGGGCCAACCAGCCCCAGGTAGCTGAGCCCAGGAGCCGCCATTTTGATCTCCCAACATGGCGCCAACAGAGCCTCACTCCAAAGCCCTGTGGGAAATTAAAATGGTGGCTGGAGCCCCACAGCCCTGTTACCTGGTGCTACCTGCAGCAACAAAAATAAAATTTAAAAGGGTAGCAAGGTGACTGTCTCAGTGGGTCCTGACTGGGGGGCACATCGGTCGCACAAAAGATGTCACGCTTTGGATGTTGGGGCCGGCAAAATAAAAATAAAAAATTATTTGTTTGTTACATTTCTAGATCACCTTTGCCTTCCAAGCACCTCAAAGCACATGGTTCTCTTGCTCCCCATTTCATCCTCACAACAACCCTGTGAGGTAGGTTAGGCTAAGAGATGGTGACTGAGTCCAAGGTCCAGGGCCGGATTTAGGTTTGATGAGGCCCTAAGCAAGGTAATGGGGCCCTTTATATGTCAACAACAAATTCCCGCTGTTTTTTGTGTTGAATATATGCTATATGGTCATTTATGGACCTCATAGGTATCTCAAGCCATTTGCCCATGTTGCCCTGCAACCAGTCCATGCAGAATGTAGGCACCCTATATAAAGAAAGGAGCAAACCGGGGATATTTTAGGGGGCAGGCTAGCAGGCGGGGGCCATGACTTACACCGTAGGAGCCTACACAACACAAAACGCTATTGCTGTAAGTAGGTTTTATTTTATTTGTTTTTTATCTTATATTTTGGAAATGTGCATCCAGTTTTTCTCCTTTAATTTTTTTTGGGGGGCCCCAAGAGAGTGGGGCCCTAAGCTATAGCTTGTTTAGCTTATACGTAAATCCGACACTGCCAAGGTCACTCAGGGAGCTTCATAGCCAAGTGGGGATTCGAACCCTGCTCTCGCAGGCCTTCGTCCGACACTCTATTTACGCCACATTATGCTCTCTTCCCCAATCCTGCAGTTTCCAGCAACTGGTATAAAGCCACAGGCTCAAGTTCGCCACAAGCAGATCTGTTACTCCTGGACCGGGCCCTCTCACGTGTTCACAGGGTGGGACTTTGCCCACCCTACCGAGACCTGCTGGCGGCTGAAACGGGGACTCTGACCCCTTCGGCCAGTGGGGGCTTTTCCGGAAGGTTCCAAGCTGGCGATGCCATGCGGCATCCTGAAACCTTTGGGTTCTCTCGTTCCGCCTCTGCGAGGGAAATGGGGGAGCCTAATGGGTTTAAAAAGAAGAAAGAGAGAGGTTTTTTTGGGGGGGGTTCGCGTGCAGCACACGGTGCGGGACTCTCTCTCGCTGGCAGCTGCCGGGGGCTCTGGGAAGCTGGGCCCGTCGGTTCAGTTTAGACTCGCTCGGCTGAGCCCTCACAAAGAACACGCCTGGCCGGTGGGGGGCCACCCTTCGCAAGGCTGCAGACGCAGGACAGGCATGGGAGACGGCCGTGCCCACCCCCCTCTCGGTGCCCACCTCCCCGTCAAACAACCGGGGTGTGCATGCTTGCCCAAGCCCCTCACCGGAGGGAGACACAAGCTAGTCCACGGGCTCCTGTTTAAAAGGACGACACATCCTATTGACTTTTTACAGCTGCACTCTCCAAAATTAAGAGTTTCAAAAAAGAAAGAAATAAAAAGACAAGCCAGGGTTTGGCCCTCGGTGACCACTGCACTTTTGGCCTGGCGGGTGCCCTTCATCTAATCTTAGGTATATCAGGAGGGGCGGGGTGTGGCCAGCTTTGATATGCATTTAAAAATATTAAATTGCTTTCCCCGATACTCGCCAGGGAATAATATCCGAGCGAACGTAGTGATGTACTTTGCGAAACGTGGGCTGTCCGGGGTGGAGGGGGCTGGGGGCTTGCACCGTCCTGAAGCTGTGCCCTCGGGCTTGTTAGTCCTCAGAGGGAGGAGATTTGTACAGGGCCCCCCCCCCTCGCGCGAGAGATGTGCCCCATTTTCTCATGGCACTGGAAACGTGGCCGTCACGGTTTGATCATTTCTGCCCAAGCTTTCTAGGGAAAGTGATGGGAAAAGGTTGAGGTTTCTGCATTGCGGGGGGTTGGACTGGATGACCCTTGGGGTCCCTTCCAGCTCTGCCCTTCTGTGATTCTACGCTGGGTTCTGTGTGCCAATTAAGGCGTGCAAAGCGTGCTGAGATGCAGCCACTCTTTTTTTGGGGGGGGTGCTTTAAATGAGTGGCCTGCCATTTCCTCTTCCATCACTTCCTGTCCTAGATGGTGCCACCCCCCATCCCTGCCCCCCAGTCAGCCGATTTCCTTCTTCCCTTCCCTCCTTCCACTCGGCTGTCTCGCGCTCTACCCTCATGCTTGGCTGGGCATAAATTCATTTGGAGGGGGAGGAAAAACTGGGTCAACGACGCCTTGCCACCACCACCGGAAAAAAACCCCACTATGTCCGCCCTGATGCTCCTATCACCTGACTCTGAGAGGGGGGGGAAGTGTCGTGTTTGGGGTGGGGGAAAGTGGTGGAAAAGCTGGTGGCTGTCTTGCCTGGTGGGTAGAGCAATGACCTTGATTTGTGTGTGTGTATATATATATATATATATATATATATATATATATATATATATATATAATGGTGAAAGCAACGGCAACTGTAGAGATCTGGATTCCCTCGCCTGCCTCCCCTGGTTGGGCGGAAGAGGAGGAGGAGAAGAAGCAGGGTGGTCACAAGTGGGTTTCTTTCAACATTTGTCTGCTTGCCCAGGGGCGCAACCCAGGCTACAAAGCAGAGAGAACTGAAGAAAAGGCAGAAAGAGGAAGATATCTATATCTATATCTATATCCATATAGATTGTGTGTGTGTGTGTGTCTTTGAGAGGAGAGCGAACTGAAAACCGCTGCCCACCATCCTTGGCAGCCATGCAAACCCGTAGATCTGGGCCCGCGTAGCCCTAACCAACAACCCCACAGATATCCCCCTGGGGTGGGAAACGGGGCTTTGCATTAAACAGGGGTCCCTGGTGCGCAGACACCCCCTCCTTCAGAAACAGTCGCATCTCAGAAATGGTCAACACGGGAGTGGGGAGGGTGCTTTATGCTCGCAAGAGGAAGGGGGGGAGTTGAGTTAGGACCCCCCCCCCACCATGGAAAGAGGCAGACAAATTGGTGTGTGTCTGGGCTGGGTGTGTGTGTGGAGATTGGCTGGTTACCCCAAAGTGGCTGCTGTGGTATAGCCAAGTGGCTGGCTCATACAGGTTTGCCGGGAGACAGTTGCCATGGCGATGGCTGAAGGGCCACCCCAGGCAGCCGGAGCTGATGAGACAGGGATGCTGAGGGGTGGGGAGAGGAAAGGGGAGAGGGGGGGTTAGAGGACTCGGTCCCTCTCCTCTTCCTTAAAAGAAGATCAGAGGATGCTCACTAGCCGTGCCCCAAAATGTATCCCTCTTCCTTTGCCCCGAGGACTAAGATGGGCTAGAATAGGCCTTAGGACGGCCTAGTCAGCCTCAAATTCCCTCCAAAGGCCTAGTTGCCCTCCAGCCCCCTTAAACGCTGGACTCCCAAGCCCCCGTCACACGGTATCATTGATAAACCCTGGGCAACAGGCATACATTGAAGGCGAGGCTGCCCGTGAAAAGGAAAAATATGGCGCTGAAACTATTGCGGTTGCCTCATTTCCCTACTTTCTTGGAAGAGGCGCAAAGCCTGCCTTTTCCGTGAAGCCGCCAACAGAATCAGCTCGCCTCCGTGCCCAAGTGGCGCCCTCCAGGTGTTTCGAACTACAACTCCCGTCGGTCCCAGCCAGCCGTAGCCGAAACAAATGCACACATACTTCTCTGCCCTCATCTGCTATTCCCCCTGCCCACCTCTCTCCCTTTGTTTCCCTTCTGTCGTTTCCTAGGATGTTTGCCCCTTGGGGGGCAGAGACCTGAGCTCTCATTCTTTGTAATTCACCGTGTACATGGATGGTGCTACATCGTCGTCGTCATCAACAGCAGCAGCAGCTACGGATGTTGCGAGTTGTTAAGGAAAAGGTGACCGATTATTCATGGAGTAGGTGTGGGCGCTACTTGGCAGCGATGGACGCATTTAATGTTCCGCTCTCCACCGCTGTGCCAAGGAATAGGCGCCTTCTGCCTTCCTTGGCCAAGAAGCGCACGTTCCCGCTTTTCCCTGCCTCCCACTTCTCCTGCCTCAGGTACGCCTGGGGGCCCATGGGAAACAGGCACTTTAAAAGCATCCCCAACTGTGTCTTGTGGACGTGCCACTTGGACCTTGTGCAAAAACATTGATCCTGTTGTGCGGGCCTGCCTCACAGCTCGGGATGGAAAAAATGTCTCAGTGCTGTCCCCCCCCCCCAGTTGTCCAACCTTGTTTTCAATGCATCCCATTTCTGCCCCCGTTTGTACATTTTTCTTTGCGAATGGTTCACACAAAAATCTGCATGCGTTTTCAGGCACCTAATGCTTGCATTTGGGTACACCTTTTTCTTCTTCTAAGACTTCGGAGCACATTTTTGGGTGGCTGGAGAACAGCGTCGCAATATCCAGAGACACGCACAGTTTTTAAGGATGTTTGGGTCTGTTCATCGGCCTCGGCAGTGTGAATTAAGTAAATTCGCTTTCGAATGCAATCCAAACCAATTTCTCCCCCGTCTGTTCTTAGGGCATACATGCAAAAGAATTGAGGAGCAAATAAAGGGCTTCTCGTTCATCCCTTGCCACCAACGTCATCGACCTCTGGGTGCAATTCAAAGGACTGGTTGTGCCCGAAAAACAGCCCTATGTGGCCAGGGACAAGAATATCTGAAGGACAGCCGCCATCTCTTCTCTCCCCATATAAACTGAGATCTATCTCTGGTTGATTTGTATCCCACCTTTCCACCAGCAGCAGTGCAAATACAAGGATGCCATAAGATGCAACAACATCAATCTGTTTAGTGTTGTTTTTAAACAGGCACCCATGTTGTGCTTTAATTTGGTTTTATTGTTTTTAATTTTTGCCATCTGCCTTCCTCTTGAGTCTGTCGGAAAGTTGCAATGGTAAATAAGCACATTCCACATACTATGCATTAGGTAGAAGCACACAAGCCCTGCTCCCACAGGTCCATACGATAACCCGTAGAGAACATTGGAAACACATTCTTACCCTCAAAGGATTCTGGGGACTGTAGTTTACCCCCTCAAGAGTTCCAATCCCTATCAACCCTCAAACTACAGTGCCCAGAATTCCTTTCGGGAAATAATATACTTTGGATATACTTTAAAGCAGGGTTTCCCAAACTTGGGTCTTCAGCTGTTTTGGGACTACAATTCCCATCATCCCTAACCACTGGTCCTACTAGCTAGGGATGATGGGAGTTGTAGTCCAAAAACGGCTGGTGACCCAAGTTTGGGGAACCTTGCTTTAAAGGCACAATGTTTTATGCAGCCACAATCCCTCTCAGCTACCTCTGATCTGAACATTATTTTTAAGGATATCTTTCACTCTCTCTCTCTCTCTCTCTTTCTCAATATCCTGTGTGGTCCATGGTTTTTTACCACGATTTCCTGTTCCTTCAGCCGCCATCTACCGCCTGCCAGACTGGCGGCGGCACCTATCGACGGCTACAGACATCTCAAGGCCTTGCAATTCTGTGCAAGTGTGGGATTCGGTACACAAAGGAAACATCTCAGCTTTCAGAAAGAAAAGGAAGTGTCCCCCCCCCTTTTCCCCAGGGCGTTAAAACTTACTGATGATGTAATAGTCCTGGTTGGTCTTGAACTCGTGGCCCCAGAGGTTGGGGCTGTACTCCTGGAACTTGATTGTGAAGCGCATGTCTTGCTCTGGCCGGTCGCAGGTGAGCAGCAGGTTGGGGGTGCGGAGGATCTCGCAGCGCTCGGCCTGCTCCGTCTGGACCAGGTACAGCTTGTAATATTCATAGTCCTCGGTGGAGAAGGGGCCCAGCGGCACAGAGCGGGGGCAGATGAGGTCCAGGCGGTCGCCAATCTGGGGGTACAAAACGTAGCCCTCCTCGTTCTGGAACCTGCAAGGGCGCAACGGATAAAATCAGCTCGGCAGAACGCACTTGGGAGCAAGGAGCCTGCATTCTTCCAACCAGCCTCCCCCCTAACAACATCACCCAGCGGCCTCAGCCCCTGGGAGCTTGTCTCTAGCACCTTGGGTGAAAGGATGCTAAGAACCAGGGTGCCCTAGGGAGAAGGGGACCCCGCGGTGCTTAATTACGAAAGCAAAGCAACAGGTGTTGCTAGCAGAGAGGAGGAAGCTCGAAAACACCGTCGTGTCGGGGGCTGGTTTGTGGAAGGGACGTTTCTCCGCAGAAAGACTTTCTGCAGATGCTCAGAGACATTAGCCTTTTAATGCTCAACGGGCCGAGTCCAGACGTCGGAAGAAACGACTGGTGTTAAATTAAGCCAGGAAGGTTTAAGGCTCTCTGTAACCGGAAATTTGGTGGACACCTTCCAATATAATTGGAAACACGTTAGTTTTCCCACCACACGCCCAGCTGCAAACAGCCTCTCGTGGCAACCGGTGGGGTGAGGCGGTTAAGAGTCTTGGACTAGCACCTGGGAAAGACCAGGGCTCCAGTCCCCATCCAGTCATATGGAGCTTGCCGGATGACTCCTGTCTCTTGGCCTATCCTACCTCGCAAGGCTGTTGTGAGGCTATAATGGGGCTTGAGAGAAGCATTGTTTACATTGGTGTATGCAACATTTGGCAGTGAGAGATTTTACTTTCTTGGGCTCCTTGATCACTGCAGATGGTGACAGCAGTCACGAAATTAAAAGACGCCTGCTTCTTGGGAGAAAAGCAATGACAAACCTAGACAGCATCTTAAAAAGCAGAGACATCACCTTGCCTACAAAGGTCCGTATAGTTAAAGCTATGGTTTTCCCAGTAGTGATGTATGGAAGTGAGAGCTGGACCATGAAGATGGCTGATCGCCGAAGAATTGATGCTTTTGAATTATGGTGCTGGAGGAGACTCTTGAGAGTCCCATGGACTGCTAGAAGATCAAACCTATCCATTCTGAAGGAAATCAGCCCTGAGTGCTCACTGGAAGGACAGATCCTGAAGCTGAGGCTCCAATACTTTGGCCACCTCATGAGAAGAGAAGACTCCCTGGAAAAGACCCTGATGTTGGGAAAGATTGAGGGCACTAGGAGAAGGGGACGACAGAGGACGAGATGGTTGGCCAGAGGTCTCGAAGCTACCAACATGAGTCTGACCAATCTGTGGGAGGCAGTGAAGACAGGAGTGTCTGGTGTGCTATGGTCCATGGGGTCACGAAGAGTCGGACACGACTAAACGACTAAACAACAAATGCAACATTTGCAGATGTCGGCACCTTCCAGGTGCTTTGCACTACAATTCACAGCTGGTCCCAGCTCTTGGAAGGCAGGCACACACACACACACACACACACACACACACACAACTTTTTTTCTTCACTCTCACCCCAGGACAAACAGGTGCCATTTCTCAAGAGAACAAAAGCCCTACACCGACTCCGTTCACCAGAGGCACAGGAGGGACCGGTGAATACACCACGAGGACCAGCCATCCCGGCCCACTTTGTGTTTTTGCAAATCTCCTTCTAAAGGTAAAGGTAAAGGGGCCCCTGACCATCAGGTCCATTCGTGTCTGACTCTGGGGTTGCGGCGCTCATCTCGCTCTATAGGCCGAGGGAGCCAGCGTTTGTCCGCAGACAGCTTCCGGGTCATGTGGCCAGCATGACAAAGCTGCTTCTGGCGAACCAGAGCAGCGCACGGAAACGCCGTTTACCTTCCCGCCGGAGCAGTCCCTATTTATCTACTTGCACTTTGATGTGCTTTTGAACTGCTAGGTTGGCAGGAGCTGGGACCGAACAACAGGAGCTCACCCCGTTGCAGGGATTCGAACCGCCGACCTTCTGATCAGCAAGCCCTAGACTCTGTGGTAATCTCCTTCTAGGTTGCTGCAAATTTTAATTCATTGGTTGGTTAGGCTAATCAATTTCAGAAGCCTTTTAAAAGTTTCCTGGGGAAGAACGTCCCCGCAACATGCAGGAAGCATTTGTCCCCAGTGAAAGTGTAAGGAGCTATGTGGATCTGAGCCGCTTTAGGGTTGCTGGTGGGTGAAAAAAATTAATTAAGCAGGTAGGGGCGTAGCATTTTGACTAAAAGTCCTCAGGAGAGCTTTGGGTTGTTTTTGATGTAGTGTGGGGTGTTGTAATCTTTTGCCACCTCTTCCTAGATTGCCCCTGCTTGCCAAAATTGTTTGTATTTTGCAATCAACTGAAAATAACGCCTATATTTGACATGTCATTTTGGCTCACCTGCCAAAATCAGACAAAAAACTGCGCATAGCGATCACCATCTCTACAGAGGCATCTACCACCAGACATTTCAGATACCTGACCAGAAGTCTCTTAAGATAATGTCTGCTATGACAAAATGCAGGGATCGTAAAACACAGACAAGAGACCGTGTTTCTCGCTTCAGAACGACTGTTTTTGCCCATATGCAAATTATGCAAATTTAATCAACTGATTAACTGACAAAAACTCCCGCGATTGAAAAATGAAGGTTTCTTCAACCGGGTTGGCAGCCCGAGTTATAAATGTCCTGACATTTGGAGGCGTTTAGCACATCCCTTTAAATAATAATAATATTAATAATAATCACACAAAATCCTATTTTAAAAGCGACTAATTGAAGTTGCCTCAAAGACTGCAAAATATAAAGCCCAGGCGTTCTGTGTTCTTCGCACCCTCCGGGGTGAAGTTCTTTGCATCTGTCTTTAATTTGCATTACTTGGTCTCCCCCGCACCATCAAAAACAGCAGGACACCCCCCCCATTCCCTTTGCTCCATCAGTTGGTCCGACATGCTCTCGGAGCATCATGCGCCCGCCCCCCCAAAAAAACACCCATGCAAGGAACCACCAGAGAACCGACAAAGAATTCCAACCCTGTATTCAAACCTGTTGACATTTGACCCCAGAGCCGCCTGTCCCCAGCCCCCTGGGACAGATCAGCTGCCAAATGAGATAATAGCCCAGGCCAGGAGAAGAAGAGGCATAACTGAGGCCTGGCCAGGGGTGGTGGGGTGGTTAGCAGAGCAGCAGATGAAAGACTCCTGGGTCCTATCCCTCGCTCAGAAAAAGGAGGGGAGTGGTGGTCATGGGGATTCCTTCAGCCTTAAGTCATTTGGCTCTGCAAATGCCTTGGCTTGAGGGGTGACCTGGGACAGGGGCAGCTCAGTCTAAGCCAGAGCTTCAGCGAAATCTGCAAAAAAATGTGAATATTAGCCACTTTCCGTGCAGCAGTATTTGAAGAGGGGCAGGATAATGGCCGCAAAGCAGCAATGAAGGCAAGAGCAGAAGTTGGCTTGCAGCTGGGTATAATTCAGAGGCCAAATGGAGCACTTCCGAGAAGGGCCACGTCACACAAGGCCTCGGGATTGCGTTGCCATGCAGCTCACAGGCGGCAGGTACAGGCCCTTCTCAGGTTTGGTTCAAGGATGGCATTATTTAAAGCACCCTAACTCCGTTCCCCAAACACACCCCAAATCAAACATGCGTCTAACAGAACCCAGCCAGTTCCACTAATCCCCCATCTTTGATTCTAAATGCTGAACAGACCGACGCAACCAGAGAAAATACCATGGGAAATTCTGAGCTAGGTGGACCAAGGCGGATTCCCGAGTTTCTAAGCATCCCCCTGAAAAAAAAAATCCTATTCTCCCTCCTAGAAAAATGTGATTTCCCCCCAAATAATGCAGAATGCAGTTTGTGAATCGTATGGGGCTGGCACCTACTGGCCAGTGCCAATGCCGCCGCGTTGCTTTTTCTTTTTTGCTTCCTCAAAAGCCTAGCTCGCAAAACTTTTGGAACAAATCAACAGGAAACACCAGCACAGCCGCCCCTTCTGTATCAATGAGGCCCACCACTTTTCCTTCCCCCATACTTTAAAGTCAGCCTTCTCCAACCCGGGCTGCTCTTTGGACCCGCTGATGGGAGTTGTAGTCCAAAACGTCCAGAGCAACCTAGGTTGGAGAAAACTGCTTTTTTTTTAAAAAAGGAGTTCTTTCAAAGCTCATTTGTTTTTCTCGCTTGGGGATGGGTTGCCTCTAGCTAGCACCGACAGAGCACTAAAAATAAAAGTCATTTTTTTCGCTGTGCAGATGAAAATAGGGCCTTTTTTTCGCATGATGAAAATAGGGCCTGGACGGAAAAAAATGCGAGCCCCCGCACTCTCCGACAAAGTCACACCTGACAACCTGACATTTCCGCGCTGAAAAACAGGGATGTGGCAAAGTCACTTACACCTGTTAACGGACACATCCTGACCTGGCATTATAACCACACACACTTGGATGGACCTTTGACCAAACGAATACTCAAAACGCATAGGTCCGCTGCACAGCTTCAGCAGGCAGGGAGAGAAAGGCAAAAACTTCAGAAACAGCTGATCTAGCAGCCTTGCATAGCAGCCTCCCACCCCACCCGCCTTGTTCCTGGAGGGCAAGGGCCGCGGCTCCGTGGCGGAGCAGCTGCTCTCTGCATGCAAAAGGTCCCGGGTTCAATTCCCAGCAGCTCCAGGTATGTCCGGAAGCCCTGCCTGAAATCCCAGCGAGCCTCTTGCCAGTCAGTGTAGACATTACAGGGTTAGATGGCTCAAGGATCTGACTTGGCACAGGGCAGAGGCGTATGCTCCTATGCTGGAGAGGAGAGAACCCAGGAGTCCTAGCTCTGGGCTACAATCAGTACACACCTTGTTTCCCTTTTATAGAACGGAGGTGGGGGGGGGGTGTACGGATGACTTCATTAGGGGGAAACCTGGCTCTCATTCCTGGCTCCCGAGTACTTTCTGTTCCAAAAACGTTAAAGAAGCAAGGACACAAAAACAAACGCAGCACACACCCCCGCTCCGCCCTCACCCCGGAGTGGGACCCAGGCATCCGGGCTCTCCTCAGCTCCCTCTCTCCCACACCCCAGGGAAACCAGAGAATGAACCAGGCTCAGCTGCAATCGCTTCTGAAGGAACCCAGGCGTCCTGACACGAGAAGTGTCGTCCCCTTCGCCCTCCCCAACACAGAACCCTGGAGTCCTGGCTGTGAGGCCTGCTCCAAGCACAGGCCTGATCCCCCCTCCCCCGAGGATCCAAGAGGGATCCTTACCTAAACGGCCTCGGTCCAGTATACCTGAAGGAGCGTCTCCACCTCCATCATTCTGCCCGGACACTGAGGTCCAGCACCGAGGGCCTTCTGGCGGTTCCCTCGTTGCGAGAAGCCAAGTTGCAGGGAACTAGGCAGAGGGCCTTCTCCGTGGTGGCGCCCACCCTGTGGAATGCTCTCCCACCAGAGGTCAAAGAGGAAAACAACTACCAGACTTTTAGAAGACATCTGAAGGCAGCCCTGTTCAGGGGGGCTTTTAATGTTTAGTAGATTATTGTGTTTTATTTTTCTGTTGGAAGCCGCCCAGAGTGGCTGGGGAGACCCGGCCAGATGGGCGGGGTATGAATAATAAATTATTATTATTATTATTATTATTATTATTATTATTATTATTATTATTATACCTGTCTCACATCTCCAAAACTACAACAGCGGCCTATGGGAGGCCCTGTCTCCCAACTCTTTTCCAGAGCTTGCCCCCCCCAATCCCTCAAAAAACAAGCTCAGGCATTGGGGCCCCCCAGTACAATATGCCCCAAGAGCTGCGGCCATGCGCCTCTCATCCTAGATTGCCCTCGTGCAAAAACCAAGCCCCAATCCTTTCCTCCAGGTGTGTTCCTGGAAGGTAGGGTACAATGGCTGCCGTTGCTGTGGCAACACAAGCCAACTGGTGATGGAGGGGCCTAGCCTGAACGGGTGCAGGAAGCGGGTGGGCACCCCTCGAGGACCACGAGAGGGGGCAAAGTGTGTGTGTCCGTGTGTGTCCGTGTCCATGAGTGTGCATGCATTTTTTTGGGGGGGGGGGCTCCTCATTCTTTCCAACCAGATGTCACTCTTTTGTGGTCCGGACCAAAACTTGGGGCCGGCGGGTAGCAGGTCTCTCTCTGCCTCGCCCAATTCATGAAAATGGGTCTGGAACCTTCCCCCTGCCTTTTTTTTTTTTGGCAGTAGGACCTGTTGCTTCTTCTTGCCCCCCTCCCCTCACTTGCCCCCCTCCCCTTTCCCGCTGCCCCTCCTCTCCCCTCCTGTAACGGGGTCATGGGCTCAGCTGGAATTGGGGAGGGCCAGGGCGAGGAGATGGAATGGAAAGTGACAGGTCAGGAAAGGAGCTAACGAGAAAATGGAAAAAGGGGGAGAAAGAGAGGGCGGGAGCGAGAGAGAGGAGAGGGGAGATCCCCCACCCATCGCTGGGAACTCAGGAGTCCTGGAATATAATTCCATGTCTGTGATGACCCAGTGGGCCTCCCCTTCCCCCTAAGCCACTGCAGGGGACCCAGGAGTCCTAGCTCACGGCTATAGTCTCCCTTTCCCCCACCTCTTCCTGGTCAAACTCACTATGATCCAGTCTCCAAAAAAACCCAGAATTCTTGGCTCCCAATGATCTCTCTATCCCACCCCCCTCCCACCCCCTTTGCAGAAACTCTCCCTTCTTGCTTGGCTGCTCCAAGCATTCAAGGTAAAGGTAAAGGGACCCCTGACCATTAGGTCCAGTCGTGACCGACTCTGGGGTTGTGGCGCTCATCTCGCATTATTGGCCGAGGGAGCCGGCGTATAGTTTCCGGGTCATGTGGGCAGCATGACAAAGCCGCTTCTGGCGAACCAGAGCAGCGCACGGAAACGCCGTTTACCTTCCCGTCGGAGCGGTTCCTATTTATCTACTTGCATTTTGATGTGCTTTCGAACTGCTAGGTTGGCAGGAGCTGGGACCGAGCAATGGGAGCTCACCCCGTTGCAGGGATTCGAACCGCCAACCTTCTGATCAGCAAGCCCTAGGCTCAGTGGTTTAACTACAGCGCCACCTGGGTCCCTGTGCTCCAAGCATTGGGAACCCCCAATTCAAGAGAGCCCAGGGCTATGTACACACCACATCTTGAAAAGTGCATTCCCCAACACCAGCACAAAGAATCTTGGGAACTGCGGTAGAGCTACAACGCAAAGCACCATTAAAAAACTACAGTTCCCAGGATATACTTTTTCTTGGGGGTGGGGGAGAGGAATCTGCTTTCAATGTATGGCGTCTATGGTGCCCCATCACCCAGCATGCCCCTCTTTAGCCCCTGTTACTGCCCCCCCTCCTTGTCAAGCAGGAATGTAATCTCTGTACTCCTGGTTAAATATTAGAGACCCCACTGCTCTCCTCCCCTGCTTGTGTGACCCCTGCGGCTTACACGGCATGTCCTGTTCCAGCTCGTTGGAGGGAGAAGCTTTCTGATTCCTATCGGTTTTGGGGGGTGGGGGGTGGCCAGACCTGATTGCCTCGGCCAGCTTCCCCTTAATGAAATAATTAACTCCTCCTGACCTCCCCTGCCCCAATACAGAAAAAGGAAAGGCCCCCATCACACACAGAGTCCCCCTTGTTCAGAGGGGGATACGCAGCTGCCACAACGCGGGTGGGGTGCTGGAGAGGCACCCGCAAAAAGTTGCAGCTGCCCCTGGGGTGGAACAGTTGGTGACGCGCCGACCCTGAGATTGCAGCCACTTCTGGGGAGTTGCTGCCTTTTTGAGTCTCCCACACCTCCCTTTTGCCCCACGGAAGACGTGAATCGCCACTTGTTCCGATTCGGCGTTAAAGAGCGGGTTTTCGCAGGGGCAAAATGAAATTAAAACAAGAAAAAGCGGCCAGACGCAGTGATTTAAAGGGCACACCGCACGTGCTCAGAGGCACACTTACTGCTTCATGTTCCCAGGGCCGAACGGAGTGGCTTTGGAAGCAGACAGATAGGCTTGCGAAGGCAGCAATTTGCTAACATCGCAGGCGTGTTTATACGGCGCCATCAATGTGCATGGCCGGGTTTGCAGCCTAATAGGTAAAAACAGGCAGGCCCCTGCTGCCAGGCGCTTACAATCACCGGCAGGGGTGGGAGTGAACAAAGGAAGAGGCTGGAAGTGGTGGGGGCAAAGGCAGTTAAAACACAGTTAAAATTTGGTTACAGTCCTGAATGCGGGCAGCTGAGGATATACGATTCCTTGCCGGAGGCTCTGCTCCAGCTGCCTCTGGAGAGGAGCACATAAGTGTTTGAAAAAGGAGGGAAGGGAGGGTGACCGAGTGAGTGTGCATGTGTGCATTTTTTTCCAGGACTCCTGGGTCCTCGGAGCTGGAGTTTTCTCCAAGCTGCTTTCAAGTCTCTTCCAAGCCACTGACTTTGGGCCTTGGTGAGGTTTGCATCTTCTGGCAATAATTAACGGGGGTGGGGGGTGGGAATGGAGAGAAAGCCCCGGGTCCTTGGCCCTCCTTTTCCCTGGATGGGAGGAGAAGGATCAAGAATTGACAAGCTGGATGTGGGGAGAGAGGAGGAGAGGGAGGACTCCCTGTTTTTAGTTGACGGGACAAAGGGAAATATTTGCAGCTCTTCTCACCTGGAAGCCAGGAACCAACGTACCAAATAAAACCCCAAGTTAACTTCAAGCTGCTTTAAAATAATTGTAAAAATAATCTTGGACTTTTCCCCAGCATAAACCCAGTACGTATTGCTGCCTCTCTCCTTGAGAACTCCCTATCCTGTCCTGGTTTGCGAATGCACCAGGACTATGAGCGAGGAGTCTTGCGTTCAATTTCGCTCTCTCAGCCTAACCTGCCTCACAAGTTTGTTGCAAAGAGAAAATGAGGAAAGGCAGGGTAGATGAAGGACGAAGCAATAAATAACTCATGGAAGCTGCCGGGACCCTCAAGACACAGGCAAATCCCAATGGTTGTCACAGAGAACCCTAAAATTCTTGGCGTCGACCTCCTGCCTCCCCCAGCCCGACTTAATTCTCTAGGCTGCCCAATGCGCTTCCTCTTCCGATTATTATTTATGGATCGCTTCCTATGAAGTGTCTCAAAGCGATTTCACAATACAATACAAAGACTCTTGTGAGTGCGTGTATATAAAATACAGTGGAACCTCTGTTTATGAACACCTCAGTTTATGAATTTTCGGTTTGCGAACGCCGCGGACCCATCTGGAACGGATTAATTCACTTTCCACTATTTTCAATGGGAAAGTTTGCTTCAGTTTATGAACGCTTCGGTTTATGAACAGACTTCCGGAACCAATTACACCCATGCTTCGGGTTAAGTACGCTTCAGGTTTAGTACTCCACGGACCCGTCTGGAACGGATTAATCCACTTTCCATTACTTTCAATGGGAAAGTTCGCTTCAGTTTATGAACGCTTCAGTTTAAGTACTCCGCGGACTGTCTGGAACAGATTAATCCACTTTCCATTACTTTCAATGGGAAAGTTCACTTCAGTTTATGAACAGACTTCCGGAACCAATTGTGTTCATAAACCGAGGTACCACTGTATATATATATACAGCTACAGCAATTGCACCTATAAAAAACGAATTGCACAGATTTCAAAAATTACAGATTTATTTTTGTAAAGAAAACCCCATTGCACAGATTTAAAAACAATTTCAAATAAATTCAGAAGCACCGACTGGGGGAAAAATATATACGGTATATAATCCGCACTTAGAGGACTCGTTATGAAGTCGGAAACACGACACTTCAGCAGTTTCGTTGCCAACTTTTCCTGCGCAGGCTGGGAAGGCCAGTGAATAAAAGGGGGGGCGGGCGGATAGGAAGATAGCATCACTCCCTTTCTTGCTTTGTTCTTTTGCATATTTTCATATGCTCTGTGTCTCTCTCTCACACACACACACGCACGCACAAACGTTCACACCTGCGCTAAATCCCTGGGATTTCCCTAGCCCGAACTTGCCTTCCCCACCTCCGCTCCCGACTCCTCAGGCTACATTCCCAACATTTCTGCTGCGCAGTTCCCCTTATTCCGCAGAGCCTTCGTATGGGAAAGGCAGATGGGCTTAGCTGGCGACTCCTGCACTTGCGCACAGCAGCCCAAAGGTTTTTTTTCTTCCCCTCAACCAACGCCTCCGCCATCGCTGCCACCCTCCCCTCTTACGCCCCGGTTGCACTTTCTTCTCCAAAGTATGCAAAACACACCCTGCTAGGCAGCTTCCCAAGGCCTCCTCAGCCTTCTCCCTCTGGCGCTCTGGGAAACGCAAAAAAGAAAAATCGCTGGACCACCCAACCCAAAACAAGGGTGCGCCTGAAAGCCACGCAGGACTTGTCCTTGCATATTCCCCACAGATACATATGCTCTGCCCCATCTCGGAAGCGCAAATGCCTTGGCAAGCATTATTTAACATCTGTAAAACTCCAGCAGGGCGAGGTGCCGTGCAACGAAGGCGGGCGTGGCCTGGATCCGGCCCCAAGCTGTAGGTAGGGACGGTGAGGAGGCTGGCCAGAATTCTTGCAGGCACAACGTCCACTGGGGCGCCAGGAATCGGCCTGACTGCTGGCGCTCTGCTACCTCAGTATTGTCGACACTGGCTGGCAGCCGTTGTTCTCCAGATGAGGCTACGGGTGTCCTAACTCGGAGCCTGGGCATGGCATTGGACCGGGTGAGGGGTAATAAAACATACAGGTCTCCCACCTTTCCTAAAGGACCAGTTTCACTGTCTAGGCTAGGGGATGCTTATTGATCCAGCGCATGTGATAGAGGCTCAGGTGGTCTCTGAGCCTCGAAGCACCTTCTAGCAGCTTCAGCCAATACGCCAGATTGGATACAGCCCCCTGTGCTCCAATTGCTGCCAAATCTGGACTACTGCAGTGCGTGGGGCTGCCCTTGAAGGTGGTACAGTTGTTC
The DNA here is from genome assembly GCF_963506605.1 of Zootoca vivipara. Taxonomy (NCBI): domain Eukaryota; kingdom Metazoa; phylum Chordata; class Lepidosauria; order Squamata; family Lacertidae; genus Zootoca; species Zootoca vivipara. Next base: position 50,370,630 of record NC_083288.1, read on the forward strand.
TTTTAATTCTTGTGAGCCCTGCCCAGTGCGCAGGGGATTCTGGGCAGTGAAGTTGCAGGGAACCAAGCAGAGGGCCTTCTCAGTAGTGGCCTCTGCCCTGTGAAAATGCGCCCTCCCATCAGATGTCAAGGAGATAAACGGCTATATGACATTCAGAAGACATCTGAAGGCAGCCCTGTATAGGGAGGGTTTTTTTTAATGTTTGACGTGTTACTTTGTTTTTATATTCTGTAATCAGATGGACGGGGGTATTATTATTATTATTATTATTATTATTATTATTGGTTTAACAACAGTCCTGTTTATGAATGATTCGGTTTACGAACTCCACAAAACCGGAAATAGTGTCCCGGTTTGAGAACTTTACCTTGGTCTAAGAACAGAATCATAGAATCATAGAGTTGGAAGAGACCACAAGGGCCATCCGGTCCAACCCCCTGCCAAGCAGGAAACACCATCAAAGCATTCTTGACATATGGCTGTCAAGCCTCTGCTTAAAGACCTCCAAAGAAGGAGACTCCACCACACTCCTTGGTAGCAAATTCCACTGCTGAACAGCTCATACTGTCAGGAAATTCTTCCTAATGTTTAGGTGGAATCTTCTTTCTTGAAGTTTGAATCCATTGCTCCGTGTCCACTTCTCTGGAGCAGCAGAAAACAATCTTTCTCCCTCCTCCATATGACATCCTTTCATATATTTGAACATGGCTATCATATCACCCCTTAACCTTCTCTTCTCCAGGCTAAACATACCTAGCTCCCTAAGCCGTTCCTCATAAGGCATTGTTTCCAGGCCTTTGACCATTTTGGTTGCCCTCCTCTGGACACGTTCCAGCTTGTCAGTATCCTTCTTGAACTGTGGTGCCCAGAACTGGACACAGTACTCCAGGTGAGGTCTGTCCAGAGCAGAATACAGTGGTACTATTACCTCCCTTGATCTAGATGCTATACTCCTATTGATGCAGCCCAGAATTGCATTGGCTTTTTTAGCTGCTGCATCACACTGCTGACTCATGTCAAGTCTGTGGTCTATGGAATCTGAACAGTGGAAGGGCACCGGCAGCGGGGGGGCCTCATTAGGGAAAGTGCGGCTCAGTTTAAGAGCGGTTTCGGTTTAAGAATGGACTCCCGGAACGGATTAAGTTCGTAAACCGAGGTACCACTGTATTATTATTGCTATTGCCTTCTCACATAAATGCCTTCCCGGTGCAAACCTTCAAAGGCTTTGCGCTGTGTGCCTCTGTCCAGTGAAGCAACGCAGGTAGCAACTAAGGAAAGGGCCTTTTTAGTGGTGGCTCCCGAATGATGGAATAGGCTCCCCCCAGATAGGCTCGCCTGGCCTTCGTAGCAACCAGGTGAAAGACCTTTCTATTCTCCCAATAATTCGCGGTCTCAAAATCGGAGTGTTTGAACACCTGCCGCGGGATTTTATCTCTTCCTTACGCGGGTTAAAGATTTTACTCTGCAATTCTGTTCTATTTTGTGTTTCAACATGGCAGCTTGCTGTTTTAATTCTCGCGAGTCCTGCCCAGTGCACAAGGGATGCAGGGCAGCCTAGACCAAGGCAGTATATAAATAAAAGCCAGAAAGCACTGAGATGTCTTGGCCTGGGCCCCAAGGAGCCTTCGGACAAGAAGCTGGGAGAGAGGCCAGGCGGCAGGAAAGGAGCAGCGAGAAGCAATCAAGACGGCTTCAGGGAAATCTTTGCTGAACAAAAATGGGCCCAGATTCAGGTTTCGGAGATTTCCCCCTTGCAAAAAAAATTAAATTTAAAAAGATTCTGGCAATTTTGAGCCCTGGGGAGCAAACCTAAGGTTGCTGAAGGCAGCTTGGGTGGCAAGCTCAGCCCGCACCATTCCTCACTTTCTGTGTGGTTTTAAGCCCTTAAGAGGTTAAAAGCGATGATGAAGGCCTTTGCGGAGGCAAGACTGGGGGTGGGAAGGTAGACAAGCTGGGTCTTGTGAGCAGTAGCAGCAGCAAGCACATCTCAGGGGCCGAGATGCGATGATAACACTTTGCAAAATGTACAGAGAGTGTCAGGCTGGGAGGGGGAAAAATAAGGCAGTTAGTTCTCCTAGCAACTGGGCGAGAGGGGGGGGGGAGTAGGGAGAGAAGGGAAATGGGGTAACATTGCCCAGAGGCAGAAATGACACTTTGCAAAGCAGAAAAGCTCAAAACACTTGGACCGAACTTCAGACGAGCTCCCAAAATGTAGCCGAGTGCAGAATAATGGAAGAGTTCTCCTCTTCCTTAAAAAAATAAAGAATAAAAAGTAGCTAATTTTCTAGTAACTCTCCAGGGCATCAGAGTTTTCCTTTGAGAAATAAATAAGGGGTGGGTGGCCAGTTAAGTCCGCTCGCTAAAACCAGCAAATCACAGAATCGCAGAGTCGGAAGGGAACCCCAACGGTCATCTAGTCCAACCCCCTGCAATGGCAGGAATCACAAGTGAAATCGCCCACGGCATTCCTCCCTTGGGAATCAGAACGTGGCACGGAGCATGGCAACGTATGCCACCACGAAATGCCCAGCAGATGGGCAGGAAGCTGCGGGTAAAACACTCCACTAAGATATCTAGATTCTGAACTGAAAGCTGAATTCAGCATTTAACAGAACGTTAAGTTAGCTACATTCCCCCCTCCCTACATTGCATATATTTGCAAGTCCTCAAGGCCATCCCTGCGAGTGAAAATGTCTAGAAACTCGTGTGTGTGTGTGTGTGTGTGTGTTTTTAAAGGGGAGTGGGCGGAGAGGAAGATTCTCTGGATGCGAAATAATTGTTAATTCTGCGTCCGTTACCAGACCCGACAGTGTACGCAACACAGAAAGAGAAGATCGGGGTGTCTGTGTGTGCAGACATCTCTGGACGCTGTGCAAAGAAAGTCAAAGCCAGCCCAACACATTTTGCTGCCTGAGGCAAAGGACAAAAAATGGCACAAACACCCGTACCCATTCCAGATAATGTGGCAAATCCTGCTTCAGTACTTGCAACTGCAATGCCCCGAATGATGTCAGAAGGGTAGCTATAAATGAGGAGAGACAGGGCTGTGATACAAAGCTCTCTTCTCCAAGGAGAGGGTCAGGGAGCTCAGGAGGAAGAGCTAAGGGGCACCACTGCCTCCCAGAATGTGCCGCCTGAGGCAGCCACCTGCCTAATGGCAGGGCCGGCCCTGAACACAGAAACCTGTTTAGAGCTGGGCAGTGGGCAGCCTCTCTCTAGGAGTGGCAAGTTGGCAATTCACAAAAGCCGGAGGACAGTCGAGGGCCACATCCACATTCCAGTCTGTCAAGAGGCCACACCTGCGCCACACATTCAAAGCATTTTGACAGCCCTTTAAACACCCATTTATTTATCTTATTAAATTTGTATACCACCCTTCATCGCAAGGCGGTTGGTTTGCGACATAAAAGTAGAAAATGAGAAGACAAAATACATCATAAAACAAAACAAAGCCAACCACCACAAACAACCATTGTCAAGTTTCGAACAGGGGCAGATTTCAGCTTTTCACAAATTTCCACATATTCCGAGACTAACATACAAGTCACAAATCAGTGGGGAAATTGCCTTATTATACCGTGAGCTGTTGATTCATTTTCTCTCCGATTGCTTATATTTCACAAAACGGTAGTCGACACAAATCGCAGCCGCAATCCTAAGCACTTAGAAAGCTAGCATATCACACACAAAAGGAATGCTTGCTAAGTCCTAGGCTGTGGCTTGCTCAGGTAAATTAATACACATGATTATTTCATCACCGGATGAAATCAACATTGTAGAATATGCTCGCCTGCAGAATCCCGAGTATGTACATTTGCGCCAGCTTTTTGCCCATATACCATTCTAGGTCATCTTCCACAGCCACGCTGCGCAATAATGTCTGACCAAACATGTCGCTTCTAATGATTTTTGAGGGTGAAATATAGTTCTATGAGGACTCGCAGGAACCATTCTTAGTGGCGTCCGTTCTAGTTCCCACCTGTGAGCTGTCACCTACCACGGCTTCCCCCAAAGGATTCTGGGAGCTGTAGTTTCGTTAGGGTGCTAAGGGTCGCTCGGAGACCCCCCCCCCCCCCGTATTCTCCTCCCAGAGCTACAATTCCCAGAGCTCCCCATGAAGAGGGACTGGACTGTTAAACCATTCTGGGAATTGTAGCTCAGGGGGTGTCTCAGCACCCTAAACAAACAACTCTCAGCACCCTAAACAAACTACGGCACACAGAATTCTTCGGGGGGGGGGCTGCTGCGACTGTCTCAAGTAGTTTCATAGCGCTTTAAATGAGAGGCCTCTGACAAACACCTTCAAGTCTGTGTTTATTGCACAAAAGAGGCAGGAAAGTTTTCAACCTGCTGTTACCCTGCTACTTAGGTTTGCAGCTGAAATTGCTCCTATTTGTATTTTAAAATCGTGTTCTTAGTGATTCCTGTGGCATCTCTTATTGCTGTATTGACTTATTAATTTGTTGGGAGCACTGGGCATCTGGAAGGGACATCCATACTAGATATATAACAAAACAGCAGCCATTCCTCCTCAGAGTCTCTCTCTCTCTCTCTCTCTCTCTCTCTCTCTCTCTCTCTCTCTCTCTCTCGGCTGTGCACAAACCCCTTCCTTCTTCCTCCTGAGATCTTCTGAACTATTCAAACTCTGCCAAATTCCAGGGTGGAGGAATGCCGGTTCAGCCCTGGAACAGAAACCGAGGGCTACCGTAGATGTACTCTCTCTCGTCCCTCCTCCTCCTCCTCCTCCTCCTCCTCCAATTTTTCTTTTTCTTTTTCGTAACCTAGAAAAGGTAATTTCTCTTCACCCGCCCCACCACAAACACATCTGCTGAAATGGGCCTGCCCTCGGAGGTACCTGAGCGCACAGATCGCTATCGATTCCGCGGGAAAATTATTGGTCACCGCCTGCCCGTTTAAGATAGGTTGTGGGGTGGGGTGGGGGGGCGGAGAGCGAGCGAGATGCCTTTTAGAGTGGAAATAAATGGACCGTTTCAAATCTGTAATCCGAATTCAGAGCTCGGTTTAAGAGAGCGGGTTGTTGGTGAATTCCAATGTGTCCCACCTCTCCCCCCCCCCCAAATCCCGCTTTGCCATCATGAACTAGCCCACATGGGTCATTGGGGGAGGCGGGTTCGAATCAGGCCACCTGTCTTGTCCTGGAACAGAAATCAAAAATAAACAAACAAACCCCGCTCCCTTTCTTGCATCGTAGAAGCTTAAGAATTAATATGATTTGCTGTCTTGAGGACTTTGAGGGTCAGGAAGAACGTTGCCCCGCCCCCCCCTTTTTGATTGTATTGAACTAAGTCCTACTCTGAGTAAGCCCACCGGAATGAATGAGCCTGTAACAGTCAAGTCTATGAACTTCAGTGGGGTCTGTTTTGCACAGGGCCAATGCTGGATACAAACGCCCTTTTGCATTGTGCCGATCTTTCCTTGCATGTGCATTAATTGCTGTCTGCTGCCTTGACCACCATTTGGTGGAAGGCAGAATACACATTTGATGAATAAAACAAAAGAGCACCAATAGTAATAATAATAATAATAATTTATTACTTGTAACCTGGTCCATCTGGCCACGCCTCCCCAGCCACTCTGGGCAGCTTCCAACAGGATATTAAAAACACGATCAAACACCAAACATTAAAAACTTCCCTAAACAGGGCTGCCTTCAGATGCCTTCTAAAAATCAGACACAGTCATACCTCGTGTTGCGTTAGGTTCATGTTGCGTCTTTTCGGCTTGCGAATGCGGCGAAACCAAAAGTGTATATACTTCTGGGTTTCGTTCTGCGCACTGCACACATGCGCAGAAGTGTTCTACTGCGCTCCACGCTTGCGCAGAAGTGCCGCTCTGCTTGCAGACTTTTCGGGTGCGAACCGCACCCCAGAACGGATCGTGTCTGCAACTAGAGGTACCGCTGTAGTTCTTTATCTCCTTGACATCTGATGGGAGGGCGTTCCACAGGGCGGGCGCCACCACCGAGAAGGCCCTCTGCCTGGTTCCCTGCAACCTTGCAGGGAGGGAACCGCCAGAAGGCCCTCAGAGCTGGACCTCCAAGTCTGGGCTGAACGATGGGGGTGGAGACGCTCCTTCAGGTATACTGGACCGAGGCCATTTAGGGCTTTCAAGGTCAGCACCAACACTTTGAATTGTGCTCAGAAACGTACTGGGAGCCAACGTAGGTCTTTCAAGACCGGTGTTATATGGTCTCGGCGGCCGCTCCCAGTCACCAGTCTAGCTGCCGCATTCTGGATTAGTTGTAGTTTCCGGGTCACCTTCAAAGGTAGCCCCACATAGAGCGCATTGCAGTAGTCCAAGCAAGAGATAACCAGAGCACGCACCACTCTGGCGAGACAGTCTGCGGGGCAGGGAGGGTCTCATCCTGTGTACCAGGTGGAGCTGGTAGACAGCTGCCTTGGACACAGAATTGATCTGCGCCTCCAAAATGACTCCCAGGCTGCGCACCTGGTCCATTCAGTACCAGGACTTGGCACCGAGGCCCCTTCCTCTATGAAGAGGGAAACTCCACCCAAAGTATTTCATTGCCCTGTATGTGCCCACTTCGATTGGCAGAGCTGGCGCTGCTACAGGTCTCAAATAAGACCCTTTCCATTTTTGCAAGAACCCGGTCTTCTAGTGTGGCAGCAGAAATTACCCTTTGGAACTCCCTGCCCACTGATATCAGGCAGGCACCTTCGCTGTACTCTGTTTGGCATCTGCTAAAAAACATTTTTGTTTAGACAAGCCCACCCAGATGTTTAGAGAGTTGGTTTTGAGTCTTAATCTGCTTTCAGTCTAATCTATTGTTGTACATTTTTGCTTAGTGGCACTTTATAGTTTCATCTTTTTTGTAAACCGCTTTTCTTTTCTTTTCTTTCTTTCTTTCTTTTGACAATCAAGTGGTATATAGATTTTATGAAATAAATAAAATAGAAGACACAATTCCGCAAACAGCCCTACGCTTGCCAACGCAGGCAGCTGCCTTGCTCCGTCTAATGGGATGGCCGGCCCTCCAGGTGGGTAAAGACAAAAAGCACTGCTGGCTGGAGGATCACTCAGTCCAGGGTTGGGTGTACAGCACGTGCAGGATGAGGCCTGCTATTCCTCCTTAAGAGGCAAGTTTGCCTTGATCCCATCTAGAGGCTTTTCAGAGACTCAGGGTTTATCCACATTTAGCTTTTGCCCCGCCCCTTTCAGGCTTTAGCGCCCTTTTTTCCTGCCCTGGAGAAAAACCCGCTCTTGAAAGCTCAATTGGAACAAACATCACTCCAGATTTTCCGTGGATTCCTGTTTGCTCCGATTGAGCTCTAAAGAGTGGGTTTTCGCAGGGAAAGCTCTGGAGCAAAAGAGAAAGTAAGAAAAAGGATGCTCAGACATGGAGCTTTGAATCACAGGGCATTCCTGGAATAGCGGAGAAAAGGTACGCGTGGATAAGCCCTCAGGTAGCAGTTCTGGTGGCTCAAGAGCACATTTTACAAGCTGTGCCCTTTCTTTGGGGCAGACATGGTCATGGTTGTCCATGCGCTAGTAGCCTCCAGGCTGGACTACTGCAACACTTTGCACATGGGGCTGCCTTGGAGAAGACTTAGGGTCTCATCCAGAGGCGAGACTGTTTGCCTGGAACTGTTCAGATGAAGCATGCAAATTGCTCCCCTCTCCATGCCTTTTATACCCTCATTATTGCACCAAATGCTATTACTCGTTTAGGCTAAATGTGCTAGCTAGACTGGTCAAGCCATTTATCCTGCCCTAATACATTCCCTTGTTTCCCATAAATGATGCAAATCGATTGTCAACTGTCTAGCCTAAATTCCTATTATTTTGGCTACAAGCCCAGTACAAACTGTTGACTTCTGCCTTTCAGACTTCTGCTGCCTAGACCACTCGCTTTTTGCTGTACTGCATGACTTGGCTTAGAATAAACGCCTACCATTTTCTGAATTTTACAGGAGCGAGCGATGGGCTCGTCCACGCTTTCGCTTGTCCAGTGCCTAGGAAGCACGGGTCCGAGCGGTTTCCCCCTTGCACCGATCCTTTCCCAGGGAAAACCCACCACTTAGCTTTAAACTGGAACAAACTGCAACCTGTGGCAAACCAGATTGCCGTTTGCTCCAAATGAGCACCAAAGAGCAGTTTTCCCCAGGGGGACAGAAGCAGAGCAGGAAGAAGTGTGGATACGTCCTAACTTAGGCCTAACTCATATGTCAAGAAGCTGGAATCAAAGCGTTTCAAACAGAAATCAGACTTAAAACAGCCCTGTGGACTTTATTTTTGGTTCCCATATATATATATGGGGCAACCTAGTATATGAGGTGGGGTACAAATATTGTTGTTGTTGTTATTTGCACTGAAACTTGTTTCCACACAATTGGTAAATTTAAATTCAGGTCCAGTATACCTGAAGGAGCGTCTCCACCCCCATCGTTCTGCCCGGACACTGAGGTCCAGCGCCGAGGGCCTTCTGGCGGTTCCCTCGCTACGAGGAGCCAAGTTACAGGGAACCAGGCAGAGGGCCTTCTCGGTAGTGGCACCCGCCCTGTGGAACGCCCTCCCACCAGAGGTCAAAGAGAACAACAATTACCAGACCTTTAGAAGGCATCTCAAGGCAGCCCTGTTTAGGGAAGCTTTTAATGTTTGATGGATTTCTGTATTTTGATATTTTGTTGGAAGCCGCCCAGAGTGGCTGGGGGAACCCAGCCAGATGGACGGGGTATAAATAATAATAATAATAATAATAATAATAATAATAATAATAAAAACCTAACAAACGCTGGTCCTATTTCATCTGTACGCAGTGCTAGTTGTTGCTTTTAAGGTCCTAAATCGATCAAGACTTTGGTACCTAAGGGTCTTCCTCCGGGGGGGGGGATCTGCTCCCCACTCCTCCCTCCTCCCTTTGCATTCCTGGGATTGATATCTGGGGAGGGTCAAAAATCTGCCACTCAACACCAGACGAAGGTTCAGCTAGTTGAAGAACTAAATGGAGATTTCTTTTGTTTGTTTTTTTAACCGCTGATAAGCTGGGTTTTCCTTGCCAAAACTGCTATCTGTTCTGTCTGCTGATTTTGCCGTACCCTTATTTTGATATTTATTGCTACGCCGCTTGCCTTTAAGAGTTCCCTGCTGGAAGACAAGCGACAGCGGGAGAGAGACATTTTAAAAATAAAAGAATGACAGGAGGCTGATTCTTCGTTTGGTGCACCCTAGAAATTGCACTTCTTTGATGCATTTCATTCTTTATTTTTTATTAAAAAGAAAACCAGTAATTCGAGGATTTATTTCCGTACTTAAGAATTTTGGGGAAGCACGTCCTTGGTCTCCAAAACCACTGAGGCTCTCTCTGTGTGTGTGTGTGTGTGTGATGCCTATCAGAATACAGTAACATTTAAAAAGTCTATTTCATGGGTAGGCAAACTAAGGCCCGGGGGCCGGATCCGGCCCTATTGCCTTCTCAATCCGGCCCGCAGACAGTCCAGGACATGAGTAGAATGTGTGCTTTTATTTAAAATGCATCTCTGGGTGCATTTGTGGGGCATAGGAATTCGTTCTCCTCCCCCCCCCCAAAAAATATATAGTCCGGCCCCCCACAAGTTCTGAGGGACAGTGGACTGGCCCCCTGCTGAAAAAGTTTGCTGACCCCTGGTATTTGAACTGCTTTTGCTTTTCTGTCTTTTTTAAGGACTGTTAAGTTTAAATAATGGCACCACCACCTATCAAAACCTCTCAAGGCCCTTGATTTTGGTGCCGTGCGCCCTAGAGACCGTAAGAAATAGGTTAGCACCCAAAACAACAACAATTTGGGACCAGGAGGTGTCCAACTCTAGAAGGGGAAAAAAAATAATAACATGCAAAACCACAAACGAATAAACACAAAAGGGGATATCTTTCCTCTAACGGGGAAACATAGCATATAAGGTACAGAATAGAATTGCTGAGATTCACATTTTGTAAGCTCCCCCCCCCCCTCGTCGAAGAGTTTAAAAACTCCTTTCAAACAGTCTGGGGCATAACGTTATTTTTATTTTAGCATCAAACTGCTCCAAATTGTTCGTGACCTAATTAAGGAGAGCAGCACCAGCTACCGTCGTCGGCTCCTCAGCAAAATAACCTCGGGAACGCTCGCTGCCTAGCCTCCGGCCTAACTCCCGAGGGCGGGCCAGCGCCACAGCCCTGCGTTTCAGTGCCCTAGGGAGAAAATCCAAATAGCAACCCCAAACTCTTAACAAAATGAAGCTGCAGCGGCTGTGAACTCCATCAGCCTTTGCCAACCCGGCGCCCTCCAGCTGCTTTGAACTACAACTCCCGTCGACGGGAGTTGTAGCGCAAAGCAGCTGCAAGGCGCCAGATTGGCAAAGGCTGAGCTAAATGGACATTTTAACAATATTCCCTAAGCATGTCACCTCTCCCCAATAGTAGAGCCAATTCTAGAAAGCAGGAGGTGATTGTTTGTACACACACACACACACACACCATAGCTGCCAAGTCTCCCGTTTTCCCCGGTAAATCCCCGTTTTTCCAGCTGTTCCTAGCTTAAAAAACGGATTTTTTTGTTTTCCCCCGGTTTAGTCTGGCGCGACGGCCATTTTGGAACTGGGCGGAGCATGCTCAGAAGTGACTTTTGATGCTGCTCTGCCCAGTTCCAAAATGGTTGCAGTGGGACTTCTGGCGCGGCGGCCATTTTGGAACTGGGCAAAGCAGCATCAAAAGTCACCTCTGAGCATGCTCCGCCCAGTTCCAAAATGGCGGCAGCGCTACTTCCGGTCTGCTACTTCCGGCTCGATCCCTTATTTCTCTGACAGCAACTTGACAGGTATCACACACACACACACACACACACACGGGATCCAGAATTCAAAGCTGTATAACCAAAACTGATATGTAAAATTCTGGCATTAGAACAGAATTCATTGTGTCTCTGCCAAGCCGCCCCAGCCAAACCAGGATGGTTGGCGAATCTGCGGCCATGTTTCACAAGTCACGCCTGGTTTGCATTTCATCCCGTCTTGCCATTCAAGGCTGAAAACGGTCAAGGACAAAGATTGCCAGATCAGGGGCACCTCAGATTTCAGGGCCCCAAAGCTGAGACCTAGGGGCGGTTCCTTGTGATGTCATGGGACGGGCCCCGGTGATGTCACAGGGCAGACCCTAGCGATGTCATGAACCACAGTTGCTGAGAGCATGCCATTCAAATAAAAAACCGAGGACTGAGCCATGGAGATGGGGGTTAATTGGGAGAGGGGAGGAGGGGGAAGAGGAGGGCTGCTCCGGCCCTCCCAGGTTTAAACTATTATTTGCAGCCAGCTCCTGCCGGGCTGAAACTTGAAAGCTGCACGCACAATCTTAATTTAAAAATAACAATAATTAAAGGCACTCTCGCTCGCTGGGAGATTCAGACCCTCCGCCAGGCCAACCCGGAAATGCCCATAAGTGATGCATTGTGGGCAAATTGCTTCCACCTCACTGCTACCTCTGGGTGTGTGTGTGGAAAAGCATCACACTGTTTCCTGTTCCCCGCTCCAAAAAAAAGCTCCCTTCCACGCTCACGGTTTCGCAAGGGCACCCATAGATCTGTTGCCGACACTCGCGCAGCCCCGTATAGATTAGTGCGGCAAATTACCCGCCGCCCAAACAGTTGCCTGTTGATTTAACAAGAGGGGACTGATTTTTAAGTGCCTCGGGAACATCGATCGGCGGCTGGGCCTCTGCTCTTTCGCTAGATGCACAGAGCCCAGGTGACACGATGGCACTTCACCAACGAACATCTCCCCCCCCCTTTTTTTCCTCCCTGCTCTGGTTTCCAAGGGGCTCTCGAATCACACAAAGGGCTGGAAGGAGGGGAGAGCAAGAAGTCAAAACAGGAGCCAAAGAAAAGCCAGGAGGAGGAGGGAGAAAAATTATGGCACAAATAAAGGTCTCCTTTCCCACCATTCTACATTCACAATAGATGGTGATTTGACCAATTGGACACAATGCCGAGATGATTTGCCCCCCCCCCCAAAAGAATCAAGACCGGGAAAAGTGGAAGGGGCAGGAGCTGGTATTACAGCTAGCTAACCCCCCCCCCCTTCACAGTGAGCCGCTGAAGGGTTTAATTTGAGCCACCGCTTTCCACCGGAGTTCTTGGAAATGGACACGATTCAGTTTCTCCCCTTTTCCCTTTCTCGGGGGAGTATCGAGAATGGCCAAGACGGGAGCCGCCCTCGCCCAGCCGAGTTTCCCTTCCAGTGGATAACTCCAGCTTAATCCTTCATCAACGAGCTTTCAGATATTATTTTCAGCTTTTAAGGGAAGGCCCTCGGCGGCTGGTCGTGATTGATAACCGCCGTTATCGCGTTGGTTTTAAAAATAACAGCAACATGTACACGGCCTCGTTTCCCCCCCTCCCATGCGCGGTGCGTGTGTGTTTTCGGTTGTGCGTTTTGCACTAAAGCAGCACGCAAAGGGGGGGGGGGACAACGCTCCCTTCCGGGGGTGAGGGCTGCCAGGACCTGGGCTCCGGGAAGGAAAATTATTTCCCGAGTCAAATTAGGCGGCGACATAAGACGATAAGAATCGCTGTGCCGGGTCAGAGGGAAGAGCAATGTAGTCTGGCACTCCTGTCGGCTAACAGTGGCCGGCCAGATGTTTCTGGAAAACTCAGGAGCAGGGAAGGCATTGGAGCAACTGCTAGGCCTTCTCCTGCCCCCCACATCTGGCGATCGGGGAGATAGGCTGCCTGGGACAGTGAGAGGTTCCGGAGATGTTCACCATTACCTATCTCCCCCTCCATTTGCCTAATCCGGCCTCCCCGATCCTGGTGCCCCCCTCCAGATGTTCTGATGGGGGGGCCGCAGCCCAGGCCATCTGGTGAGCACCGGGTTGGGGAACCCTCGCCTCATCCTGTTAAAAGCCCGCCCGAGCTCGTGATCCCCTCCGCCCAAACGTGGCAATAAATTTCTGAAGTTAATTGTGTGCAGCCGAGGAGGAATTTCCTTTCCGCCCCCATCATGTGGCTTTGCTCGCTCGCACCCATAACAGCATTAGGAGAGGTTCCTGGATCAGGCCAGCGAAGGCCCACCTCCTGTTCTCACAGAGGAAAACCAGATGCCCCCATCGGAAACACGCAAGCAGGATCTGAGCACAAGATCAACTCTCCCCTCCCAGCAACTGGTAGCCAAAAGCATCGCTGTCTCTCTGACCACGGATGACCATCATGGCTGCTAGCCACTGGTAGCTTTTTCTCCCAGAATCCTCTTTCAAAGTCAAGTTGGCGGCCATCGCTTCCTGCTTTGGGAGCGAGTTCCATGTGGGCTGCATGAAGAAGCCCTTCCATTTATGTGCCCTGAATCTTCCAACATTCAGCTTCCTTTGTTATGGCCACGAATTCTAGCGTTGCGAGAGAGGGGGACCATCCGTTCCCTCCATGCCACGCGTAAGTCTGCCCACACCTCTAGATACAGGTAGGTAGCCGTGTTGGTCTGCCGTAGTTGAAACAAAATAAAAAAATTCCTTCCAGTAGCACCTTAGAGGCCAACCAAGTTTGTCATTGGTATGAGCTTTCGTGTGCATGCACACTTCTTCAGATACACTGAAACAGAAGTCACCAGACCTTTATATATAGTGAGAGGATGGGGAGGGGGTATTGGCTGATAGGTGTGGTGAACCTGTTGACGACTGTTAACGACTGCAATTGGTCTTACAGGAAAAAGCAAGCGGTGAGATGTATAATGAAGAAGAGGAGGAGGAGGAGGAGGAGGAGTAGTTTGGATTTGATATCCTGCTTTATGACTATCCGAAGGAGTCTCAAAGCGGCTAACATTCTCCTTTCCCTTCCTCCCCCACAACAAACACTCTGTGAGATGAGTGGGGTTGAGAGACTTCAGAGAAGTGTGACTAGCCCAAGGTCACCCAGTAGCTGCATGTGGAGGAGCGGAGACGCGAACCCTGTTTCCCAGATTACGAGTCTACCACTCTTAACCACTGAGCAAGTTTGCAGATGATACCAAATTGGGAGGCGTGGCTAATGCCCCAGAGGACAGGATCACACTTCAAAATGACCTTAACAGATTAGACAACTGGGCCAAAGCAAACAAGATGAATTTTAACAAGGAGAAATGTAAAGTACTACACTTGGGCAAAAAAAGGAAAGGCACGAATACAGGATGGGTGACACCTGTCTTGAGAGCAGTACACGTGAAAAGGATCTAGGTGTCTTGGTAGACCACAAACTTGACATGAGTCAACAGTGTGATGCAGCAGCTAAAAAAGCCAATGCAATTCTGGGCTGCATCAATAGAAGTATTACAGCTAGATCTAGGGAAGTAATAGTACCACTGTATTCTGCTCTGGTCAGACCTCACCTGGAGTACTGTGTCCAGTTCTGGACACCACAGTTCAAGAAGGATACTGACAAACTGGAACGTGTCCAGAAGAGGGCAACCAAAATGGTCAAAGGCCTGGAAACGATGCCTTATGAGGAACGGCTTAGGGAGATGGGTATGTTTAGCCTGGAGAAGAGAAGGTTAAGGGGTGATATGATAGCCATGTTCAAATATATAAAAGGATGTCATATAGAGGAGGGAGAAAGGTTGTTTTCTGCTGCTCCAGAGAAGCGGATACGGAGCAATGGATTCAAGCTACAAGAAAGAAGATTTCACCTAAACATTAGGAAGAACTTCCTGACAGTAAGAGCTGTTCAGCAGTGGAATTTGCTACCAAGGAGTGTGGTGGAGTCTCCTTCTTTGGAGGTATTTAAGCAGAGGCTTGACAGGCATATGTCAAGAATGCTTTGATGGTGTTTCCTGCTTGGCAGGGGGTTGGACTGGATGGCCCTTGTGGTCTCTTCCAACTCTATGATTCTATGATTCTACACCAGACTGGCTCCAATGTCTCTATTCAGACCAGGTCTCTCCATGGTTTTAAGTTTGGTAATAAGTTGCAATTCAGCAACTTCTCTTTCTGGTCTATTTCTGAAATTCTTTTGAATAAGACGGCTACTTTGAGATCTTGTATAGAATGTCCTGGGAGATTGAAGTGTTCTCCTACTGGTTTCTCTGTCTTGTGATTCCTGATGTCAGATTTATGTCCATTTATCCTTTGGCGTAGGGTTTGGCCTGTTTGTCCAGTATAGAGAGGTGATGGGCCCACACCTCCCCGGATTTTGCAATGCGGTTCTCGAGCCGTGTACCGAAAGGCGATCACAGGGGAAGTGCTTCCCGGCCTAACTGATTCCTCCGCTCACTTGATTTCCTCTGCTGTGGCTGCCTCCTCCTCCTCCTCCTCCTCCATCTCCACCTCCAGGAATGCTGGGATATTCCTGAGGATCTTGTGGCCGCCCAATAGTGTGGGAACATGGTCCAGTGGCTTTAGACCTGCGTCCTTCCTGCTTTTCCCTTTGTTGGTGCCTGGCGCGAGGCATACACAGGACAGACAGGCAGCAAATCCCAGGGATCTGGGCTTCCCAACTTTGTCCCCGTGCCGTGTTTTGTTTTTTTACGTTGCATTACACACAGACAGGGTTTGTTCTCAGGGGGCACTCAAGAATACCGCCACCTTTTTTGTTAAAAAGTGTGGCATTTACTGTAACAACTTCACGGTGTTACACTGCACACACAGAGATTTATCGTTTTGATTTTTGCAAACTTTAGGTGGGCTTTCTCCCTCCTAATCACTTATCACTTCCAGGTTCCTTAATTTGAGCATTATCAGGGATTAAGTCTGGTGCTTTTTTGGGGTTGCGGGAGGTTTTCGGGGGGGGGGAGAGGAGATGTTCTGGCATTCCCCCCCCCCCAGCTTAGGCAATTTTGGGGACAGACCTTCTGCGGGCTGTCGTTCTGAATAGCGCTTGCCCGCTGGCTTATAAAACAAAAATAAAAATACAGACCATAAAATATAAGTAAGATAGAATCGATTTAACTGTACACATAAATAGCTTTCCTGACAGGGGTTGGGGATTTCATTGAACTGTACAGCCGGCAGTCCTCCGCGTGGGAATACGTTACATTAGTGGCAATTACAGTTTTCATTTTAATTCTCTTGGGGATGGCTTCAACCCGGTTCACTTGGAAAGAAATAAATAAATTTGTATTTTAGTTGAGTCTGATCGATTAGTTGGGCTGCTGATCACTGGGTACCTCGGGGAAACAGATGAAGGAATTTATTTATGGCTATAAATAAAGTTATCTTTCATACGTTTCTGAATTAACTAATGGGCTTGATCAGCAAGTATATTGGGAAAATGAATGAATGAATTCGTATTTAGGAATAAATAAATTCATATTTAATACCTTTTGGAACTAAATGCTTGGTTTGCTGGTCGGCGGGTGCAATGAGGAAATAAAAAAATGTTTACTGCTTTCTTTGACTTTGGCACAGTTGCAAACGAGGTTTTTCGTCGTTGGGTTTTGTTATTTAGCAGCGAAGCCTAAACTAAACAACAATTAGTAAGGCAAGGGTGCTGGGGGTGTTTTCCGTGAAATGTCTTGAGGTTAAAAATGGGTGTATGTACCCATAAAAGTTGGGAGCCGCTACACTAGCATAAAGTGTGCATATAAATGCGTAAATTTGCACCCAAAAAAAGCATACAAATAATACATTATATTGTGATAAAGGGTAGTGCAAAAATGGGCACATTAGGGCAAATGACTCTTATCGGAAGAAATTAGTGCTAAAACACCTCCGTTGAATTTTATTTTATTTTTTTAAGTTGCATACTGATTTGGAAATGTGGAGAACGGAGACTCGGAAACTTAGGAGCCTGAGAGAAACTGAAATTGACCGATCGGCCCATCTTGATCCCCGAGTCAAGACTTTCATTTATTACCAGGAGAGGAGATACCGCTTAGAACCTTGCCTGTCCAACAGCTATGATAAGATCAAATTCAAAGGGGACGGAGACCTGGTACAAGGGAGGTTTCCTTCTTCGGCGGTCCAGCCATTGCTGCATGGCATGAAGGTCACACCGGAGTCCGATTAGGGGCGTGCAATTATTTGCTCCTTAATTTTATCGGGAATTTCGACGTCGTAAGCAGAGAAGTCTTGGGAGACTCCGCCGCAGAAGCAGCTGAGCCTTTCCTGGCTCCAGGACACGGAACTGTCGATTTTAATAAAAGGAGAAAGCGGAGATTTACTGGGCCGCATCAGCAGATATTTAAGTACGAACATGGCAGTGGAAAGGACGTGAGAGATGCTCGCACAAAGGGGAGAAAGACAACCCCCAACCGTTTTTTTTTAAAAAAATCAAACCCAAAACTCTTTGTAGATCTACGGTCATCACAATTTCCATTCGGTACCTAGCCAAAAAAACCCAACAAGAAACAAAAATGTTATCCCCCGTAAACCAAATCTGCACCATGGAACAAGGAAAAAAATAGCATCTGAAAGAACCACAATACAAAAAAGGACCTTGTAGCTTCAAAAAAAAAAACCCAGCCCTTTCTTTTTCTTTTTCTTTTTTGCAAGGGGGTGGGCTGGGGAGGAATTAATGTAATGTGGTTTTCCAAATGGGCAGGAAACCAGTTTTTAAAAGCAGTCCAGGGCCGAACAGGAAGGTGGATTTACGGTCACATGCCGAAGCTTCATGCGCTGTCCTGCAACACCTGTGGACAGATGTGCTCCACCTGAAAAGCGCCTTATTGGTCTCCCCAGCCGTCATTACCACCACGGAGCTCATTGCGCCAAGAGCTTTTAAAAGGTCTCGTTCGGCGGGGGAGCGGTGCGGATTTGCAAGGGGGGGGGGGTTTGCAAACTCGGTTTAGGGGAAGAAGAAGAAGAAAAAGGGGAAGAAACCTAAATTCAGGGGTTTTACAAGAGAGATTCTGGTACTTATCAGGTGCATTCTATGCGCCATCGCAGCTGCGTGTGCCAGAGGGGGAACATCCCTGGTCATACTCCCCCTCTCCCCACCCCCCCAAAAAAGTAGAGGGGGGAGAAGGCAAAGGACCTTTTTCGCAGGAGGAAATGTTGCGCTTGTGAACAGACTTAATGCAATATTACGGCACTGAAGGTTCTTGCCATGCTCTTCTCCGTGGAAGTTTATCACAGACTCACTGGCTAATCCAGATCGTGAAGCTGAGGCTCCAATACTTTGGCCGCCTCATGAGAAGAGAAGAATCTGTGGAAAAGACCCTGATGTTGGGAAAGATGGAGGGCACTGGGAGAAGGGGACGACAGAGGACGAGATGGTTGGACAGTGTTCTCGAAGCTACGAACATGAGTTTGACCAAACTGCGGGAGGCAGTGGAAGACAGGAGTGCCTGGTGTGCTCTGGTCCATGGGGTCACGAAGAGTCGGACACGACTAAACGACTAAACAACAACAACATTGGCTAATCCACAGCTAATGCCCTTTTATAAATGTGTTGCGGCAGTATTAGAATCTCATGTATTTTATTTATTTATTTATTTATTTATTTATTTATTTATACCCCGCCCATCTGGCTGGGTTTCCCCGGCCACTCTTGAGCAGCTTCCAACAAATACCAAAATACATTAAAATATCACAGATTAAAAACGTCCCTAAACAGCACCTTAAATTTAGCTTTCGGCCGCCACAGTGCGCTGTCTAGGCACCGTTTTCTCCCCCCGCCATGAAATTTGTTGTTGTTGTTCATTTCATTTCTAAACCGCTTTATATTTTTTTAAAAAACAAACAAACCTCAAAGCGGTTTGCAACACAGAGCAACACCAAATAAAAGAACACAGAATAAAACAAATTCAAACTTCCAAGGGAAATATATTTCCGATCCTTCTCTTGAGGGACATTTTGCTTTGCCCAGTTGCCAAGCTGGCATCCAGAGATCTCCATGCGGGCGCAAATGGACCCATTCGCCCCTGGAGCCTGGCTAATTTCCATCCCTGGTTGCGGGGTGTGTGTGTTATTGGTTCGTTGTTGCTGCTGCTGCTGCTGCTGTTATTTCTACTATGCATTTTGTGTTTTTTGTTTGGAATTTTAATTGTGAACCACCCTGAGATATACCAATACTGTATAATAATAATAATAATAATAATAATAATAATAATAATAATAATAGACTGTGCTGCTTATCCACGCAAGTAGTTCCCAATGTCTGCATAACACTGTCCTCATCCGAAGGCCCCATCCTGTATTCTCTGCTCCGCTGCCCTCAGTTTAAACCAGACTGATGGTTTCGGCAGGGCCTTGAGCTTCGTTTCAACTTACTGGATGATTTTCATGGAAGTGGTAGGTAAATGAGAATGAACTGAACTTAGAAAGGAAAAGCGTAATGCTGGCGGTCAACAAAAGAGGTTTAAAGACTCTCTCAAGTCAAATCTTTAAAAATGCAGTATAAACACAGACAATTGGGAAACACTTGACCTGCAGGCGCTTCAACTGGAGAACAGCCTTTGCCAAAGGTGCCGTGGGCTTTGAAGACGCTCGAACCCAGGACGCAAGGGAGAAATGTGCTAAGAGGAAGGAACAGTTTGGCAAATCCACACCATGGTCAACTCCTGCCCGGAAAACTATGGCCCCACTGTGGAAGGACATGTGGATTCAGAATTGGCCTCCACAGTCACTTACGGACTCATTGTTAAAACTGTGTTTATGGAAGACAATCTTACTCGGCTACAAGGGATCGCCAGAGAAGAAATGAGAAGATAACGCAGGTTCGGCATTTGGATGAGCATGGTGCTGCGTAGATGCTGCCCTAAATTTGCATGAAGGAACAGTACCAGGGGTCGTATCCAGTGTTAAACCTGCTCAGAGGATTAACTGGGTTAAACTATTGGAGTCACTCGCACAGGAAGTAGCAACAGGCAACAAACCGGCTCGCTTTAACAGAGAATTTTACAAATTCACGGAAAAGAGGGCTACGGGGGGCTACGCTCTTCTTCCACGACTGGAGGCAGCAATGCTTCCGAACAGCAGTTGCTGGAAACCGCAGGAAGAGAGAGGGATCTTGCGTTCGAATCCTGCTCGTGGGGTTCCCACCATGGAGACCTGGTTGGCCGCTATGAGAGAACAGGATGCTGGACTATGATGGCCTATGATGGCCTGATCCAGCAGGCTCGTCTTACGTTCTTCGAGGTTTATAGCAAAACCGCCGCGTGGAAGCCGCCGCAAAACAACCTGCACGCTTTCCGTGAAAATCCACCAAGCTGATTTGCAAGAAAACAAAAAACAAACAAACCAGAAACCTGCTTTATCTATTGAAAGCAGTAAGAATTTAATGCCGTGAGCCCCCCCCGCCCCCCATGAAAAACATCTGCAAAAGACTTGCCCCAGCCAGCAAACGGCCCTCTCCCCCAAGATAAGGCACTCGCTTACGATCCCTTGTGAAAAATAGTGGGGAAGATCCCAGACTCCCCAAAATGCTTTTGCGGCCTGGGGAAGAGAATATCTCGGAAAGATCAAAGGCGCTAGAGCAGTTTAGCTTGGAGTTGGGGAGGCCAAGAGGGAACGCGATAGCAATCTTCGCAAACATGAAAGGTCTCGGCTTAAAAGAAGTTGGCGATGGTCTCCATGTCTGCTGGGTGAAGGATAATGGCAAAAGGCAGCCAACTGCCACCCCCCCCCAAAAAAAAATCCCCCAAATTTCAGATGGACAAGAGGCAGGACTTTCCAAGGATCTTTTATCAGGAGGCATGGGCAAACTCGGCCCTCCAGATGTTTTGGGACTACAACTCCCATCATCCCTGACCACTGGTCCTGTTAGCTAGGGATGATGGGAGTTGTAGTCCCAAAACATCTGGAGGGCCGAGTTTGCCTATGCCTGATCTTGATGGACCACTTAATGATTTCTCCCCTCTTTCTCAGCTGCCAGATGCTTCCAGGTTTCCGATTGCACTTTCATAGCTTCCTTTTATTGCTTATCCATTGCATTTTATTGCCTTAAGAACAATTCTACGGAATTCAAGCTGCAGGACAGTGAAATGCAACAGATAAGGGGGGGGGAGGGAGAGAGAGAGAAAGGGGAGCAATGAAAATACAATTAAAAATCATACGGCATCAAGATGGAACCGAGACTGGACTTCTGGGTTCCTGGCTCCAGCCAACTTGGCCGCCGATCGCCTTCACTCGTCTTGAAGGCTAACTCCTCCCCATCACTTCTGGCCCATCCTGCTCGCCTAAGAACAATCACAGACACACCTAGATGAAGCTCGGTCCAAAATATAATCAGGATCCTGAGGAATTGCACCTCCTGGGTTTCCTAGCTAGGTGTGTGTGTTTTTTTGTGAGCCTGATGATCAGTCAGAAAGACCAAGAAAGACAACCAGTGGCCTTGTGTACTATAGATCAAAATGACCTTAACAGATTAGACAACTGGGCCAAAGCAAACAAGATGAATTTTAACAAGGAGAAATGTAAAGTACTACACTTGGGCAAAAAAAATTGAAAGGCACAAATACAGGATGGGAGACACCTGGCTTGAGAGCAGTACATGCATAGCTGCCAAGTTCTCCCTTTTTTTAAGGGAAATTCCTTTATTCTGAATAGGCTTCCTCGCGAGAAAAGGGAAAACTTGGCAGCTATGAGTTCATGTGAAAAGGATCTAGGAGTCTTGGTAGACCACAAACTTGACATGAGTCAGCAGTGTGATGCAGCAGCTAAATAAGCCAATGCAATTCTGGGCTGCATCAATAGGCGTAAAGCATCTAGATCAAGGAAAGTAATAGTACCACTGTATTCTGCTCTGGTCAGACCTCACCTGGAGTACTGTGTCCAGTTCTGGGCACCACAGTTCAAGAAGGATACTGACAAGCTGGAACGTGTCCAGAAGAGGGCAACCAAAATGGTCAAAGGCCTGGAAACGATGCCTTATGAGGAACGGCTTAGGGAGCTGGGTATGTTTAGCCTGGAGAAGAGAAGGTTAAGGGGTGATATGATAGCCAGGTTCAAATATATTAAAGGATGTCATATAGAGGAGGGAGAAAGGTTGTTTTCTGCTGCTCCAGAGAAGCGGACACGGAGCAATGGATTCAAACTACAAGAAAGAAGATTCCACCTAAACATTAGGAAGAACTTCCTGACAGTAAGAGCTGTTTGGCAGTGGAATTTGCTACCAAGGAGTGTGGTGGTGGAGTCTCCTTCTTTGGAGGTCTTTAAGCAGAGGCTTGACAGCCGTATGTCAAGAATGCTTTGATGGTGTTTCCTGCTTGGACTGGGTGGCCCTTGTGGTCTCTTCCAACTCTACGATTCTATGATCACTTCCAGAGCCTTGTTTACAACCCATATCACTGTCTGCACAGAAGATGGTCGAACAAGGTGTTTTGCAGGTGTGTAATTTTTTTAAAAGTAAATTTAGGGTTATCTAGCTTTCGAGGAAGAATTAAAGAACCTCTTAATTAGGGTGAAAGAGGAGAGAGCAAAATATGGTCTGAAGCTCAAAACATTTTTTTAAAAAAAACCTAAGATCAAAGCCAGTGGTCCCATCACCTCCTGGCAAAAAAAGGGGAAGAAATGGAGGCAGTGAGAGACTTTACTTTCTTGGGCTCCATGATCACTGCAGAATGCAGATGGTGACAGCAGTCACGAAATTAAAAGAAGCCTGCTTCTTGGGAGGGGGGGGGAGCGATGACAAACCTAGACAGCATCTTAAAAAGCAGAGACATCACCTTGCCTACAAAGGTCCGTTCTCTTTGACTAGAGGTCAAAGAGAACAATTACCAGACCTTTAGAAGGCATCTCAAGGCAGCCCTGTTTAGGGAAGCTTTTAATGTTTGATGGATTTCTGTATTTTAGAATTTCTGTTTTTTTGGAAGCCACCCAGAGTGGCTGGGGGAACCCGGCCAGATGGGCGGGGTATAAATAATAAATTATTATTATTATTATTATTATTATTATTATTATTATTATAGTTAAAGCTATGATTTTCCCAGTAGTGATGTATGGAAGTGAGAGCTGGACCATAAAGAAGGCTGATCGCCAAAGAATTGATGCTTTTGAATTATGGTGCTGGAGGAGACTCTTGAAAGTCCCATGGACTGCAAGAAGATCAAACCTATCCATTCTGAAGGAAATCAGCCCTGAGTGCTCACTGGAAGGACAGATCGTGAAGCTGAGGCTCCAATACTTTGGCCACCTCATGAGAAGAGAAGACTCCCTGGAAAAGACCTTGATGTTGGGAAAGATGGAGGGCACTAGGAGAAGGGGACGACAGAGGACGAGATGGTTGGATAGTGTTCTCGAAGCTACGAACATGAGTTTGACCAAACTACGGGAGGCAGTGGAAGACAGGAGTGCCTGGCGTGCTCTGGTCCATGGGGTCACGAAGAGTCGGACATGACTAAACAACAACAACAAAGCTTTTGATTGATTAGCTAATAGAACTATCAGGCAGCAAAGTTTTAACCCGTGATTAAAACATTCGTTGATTAGTCGTACTGCCTCATTGATCAGAGCTGATGAAAAATATCTGGGAATCTGGGTATCAGAATCGGCGATGGGGTGGTGACGGCAGCTACAATCTAAATTCACATGGGTTTCAAGACGGATGGATTTTTCCCCGGGTTGGGGCCGCTGCGCAATCGTTAACACTTTGTTCCAATGTAATATTTGGCAATGGCAGACATGCATACACATACTGGGATCTGCCCCTCAATGTTGCAACCGTTAATAAGCAATGTGGAAATATGAATTTGTAAAAGATGTTTCCTGACGCCTACAACAAAACAGAACCTTCCGGAAGGCACTCTGAGGGCCTGCAAAACAACGGCAACTTTTTCGCCGCATAAACATCTGTGCATCCGCCCCAAAGACGCATTTGAGAGATTCAGTGTCGAAATTCGGGAGATTTGTTTATTTGTCTAAAACGAGGAGGCAGAAAACCACGGTTTCGTTCGGTTTGTTGCTCCAGAGAGAGAAAAACGCATCACTTTAATTTTAAAATATCTCGTTTATCCCAAACGGCCTGAGGGACTTGAAGGCGGCTGTGGCGATGGTGCTGAGGCAGTGGATCTGAAGTGCATTAAAAAAGGGGGAATGGTTTTGGAATAATTCCAGACTTCTGAGAGACAAGAGAGGAAATCAGGCTGGGCTTCACAGCGTTCAACATTATTCCTTGTGGCATCACACGCCGTTCGTGAAAACTAGTCGCGAGGGAAAGGCACTTTGCACATGATCAGAGGGACTCTTGTGCCATCCACCCGCATGGCCTGGGCATCACCCGCAGGCAGAATGGACTTGGTAGCCAGGTTCGAATCCCCGCTCAGCCATAAGGCTCACTGGGCTTATGCACGGCCTCTCAGCCTGACCTGCCTTGCAGGGTTGTTGTGAAGAGGAAACGCGGAGGAGGAAAACCACGTGCACCTCCTTGAGATCCATGGAAGTAAAGGTGGAAGATAGACACACACACAAAATACCATTAAAGTGCGCCTTTCCCCCAGGGAATCCTGGAAACTATAGTTCACACCTCACAGAGCTACATTTCCCAAGATTCTTTGCAAAGGAGGAGGGATGTGCTTTAAATGTACGGTGCGTACACACACACACACAAAAGTCTCTCTTTTTTTCCAAAGGAAGGGAAAAGAAATCACTAGCACGCAATGCCTCCTCCGAAATGATAGGCTTTTGAAGGAAGAGTACTGCGTTAGGCAATTACATGTCTGCAAAAGACCATCAAGGTCATCCAACCGGGCCTCGCCGCAGACGCGAGAGCAGGACCCCTCACGCCCCGAATCCTCTCCACAAGATTACTTGGCGAGACAAAAGAGTACAAAGGCTACAATCAGAAACAGATTACAGTTTGCCACACGCGGTTCGGCCGGGGCGGGGGTGGGAACCAAGGACCATCAAGGCCAGAAGCCCCCGCGAGGGACAAT
This sequence comes from Zootoca vivipara, assembly GCF_963506605.1. Classification (NCBI taxonomy): domain Eukaryota; kingdom Metazoa; phylum Chordata; class Lepidosauria; order Squamata; family Lacertidae; genus Zootoca; species Zootoca vivipara. The sequence goes on from NC_083288.1 coordinate 50,395,391, forward strand.
GTCAAGTGACTTCGGATCAGCTGGTTTTTCATTTGCAAGGAAGGCTAAAACCTGGATGCACCAGTCTAAAAAAAGAGAAAAATCAAAACGGGTGCCAGACTGACTCCACAGAAGCACTCAAGATGTGAGAGTCTTACCTATCACAAATGTCACGTTTTAGGCAAAGGGGTGGCGTTTCCTAGTGGCAAACGGGAAGAATATATTCTTCGTGCCGAATTGCCTGACAGGAGATAAAGACAAAAACGCCTTAAACAATTTGACATCTGTTTGCCAAGGAATCACAGGCAACTCCCCAGGTGTCAAGAGGAAGAAAATATTTTACAAGCAGCCGAGCCATCAAAGCTGCGCCCAGACTGACGGCTGGTTTTTACAGCTGCCAAACCGAAACAGGTAAGCGGATCGCTTTTATTGGGTCAACTTCAGCGAGGCGGCTTGCGGGTTACGCTGCCGGCGGAAGATCTCCGTGCAAAGCTCGCAAGCGGGCTCCTTTACGCGCGGGGAGGTTAGCAAACCTTGCCGGCGTTTGTTTACAGCCCTCGTCGCAAGAGGCAACACCCCTGAGATGAAGGCTGCGGTTGTTTCCTGGTGGGGAAACCAAGGCAAAGGGAACTTGCGCCGCTTCCGCCAGGACATGCCCCAGAGTCCGCGGCGCGGTGCTGCTCGAGTTAGGCCCCCTTGGTATCTGTCCGTGGCACGACGCAAGGATCTCAAGTGTCGGTGTGCATGTGTGAACGTAAGCAGAAAGACCTGCTGGGTCAGGGCAAAGGTCCACCGAGCCCAGCGTCCTGTTCTCATGGCCACCTCTTTGGAAGACTGCAAGCAGGTCTCAGGCCCAGCCGGGCTCTCCCCTCTCAAGGTTTCCAACAAACAGTGGAGGGAAAACACGGCCTAGCAGTCATGGACAGCCTCCAGCCTCCGGGAACCTGTCTAATCCTTTTGCAAAGCCTTCCAAGATGGCGGCTGTCACTTGCAGGACCTTAGCCCATTGTTTGGATGACACGGCGTGAGAAGGACTTTCTTTTGCCTTCCCCTACCCAGCTGCGTCTCCCTGCTTATTTAACTTATATGCAGAATTCATCATGCGAAAGGCTGGACTAGATGAATCCCAAGCCGGAATTAAGATTGCCGGAAGAAATATCAAGAACCTCAGATATGCAGATGACACAACCTTGATGGCAGAAAGTGAGGAGGAATTAAAGAACCTTTTAATGAGGGTGAAAGAGGAGAGCGCAAAATGTGGTCTGAAGCTCAACATCGAAAAAACCAAGATCATGGCCACCGGTCCCATCACCTCCTGGCAAATAGAAGGGGAAGAAATGGAGGCAGTGAGAGATTTTACTTTCTTGGGCTCCTTGATCACTGCAGATGGTGACAGCAGTCATGAAATTAAAAGACGCCTGCTTCTTGGGAGAAAAGCAATGACAAACCTAGACAGCATCTTAAAAAGCAGAGACATCACTTTGCCGACAAAGGTCCGTATAGTTAAAGCTATGGTTTTCCCAGTAGCGATGTATGGAAGTGAGAGCTGGACCATCAAGAAGGCTGATCGCCGAAGAATTGATGCCTTTGAATTATGGTGCTGGAGGAGACTCTTGCGAGTCCCATGGAGTGCAAGAAGATCAAACCTATCCATTCTGAAGGAAATCCGCCCTGAGTGCTCACTGGAAGGACAGATCCTGAAGCTGAGGCTCCAAGACTTTCGCCACCTCAAGAGAAGAGAAGACTCCCTGGAAAAGACCCTGATGTTGGGAAAGATGGAGGGCACTAGGAGAAGGGGACGACAGAGGACGAGATGGTTGGACAGTGTTCTCGAAGCTACGAACATGAGTCTGACCAAACTGCGGGAGGCAGTGGAAGACAGGAGTGCCTGGCGTGCTCTGCTCCATGGGGTCACGAAGAGTCGGACACGACTAAACGACTAAACAACAACACCCAGCTGCACCAAACAGCCTTTGGTTCTAGGATTGCAAGAGAGGGAGGAAACTTTTCTCTGGGGTGACCGGAACTATACACGGCATCCCAAACATGGTCACCCCATAGGTTTGCCTGTGACGGCATTATACTCTATTACTGGTTTTATTTGCAGCTCGCGATCCCTCGCGCCAAATTTGCTTCTTCCATAGCTGCTGCCACGCAGAGCGTTGGCGTCTTCACGGAGCTACCCGCTAGGACCCGAAGGCCTCGCACCTCAGCCGCTGCCGCCACTGTGGCTTCCAAACTGCCTTAAAACAGAGATAGACACTGCTCACAATTCACACGGATGGTTATGAGTTATAAATCCTTATCTGGCTTAGGCTCTCACTGTCTGAAGGGCCGTATTCTCCCCTTTGAATCTGCCTGGGCTCTGGGATCTTTGGGGGAAGCCCTCCTCTCGCTCCCGCCACCATCACAGGGATGTGGGGCGGGGCCTTCTTGGTGGTGGCTGCTCCCAGGCAACTTTGGAACTTCCTGCTGAGAGAAGCCAGCCTGGCTCCCTCCTTGCTGTCCTTCCCCTGGCAGGACAACAGAGGACTTTTATTCTGACTGGCTTTGGAGGACTGACCTTTTTTTTTAAGGAAAGGGCTTTTAAAGAGTGCTGTGCTTTTTTTTTTACTATTTGTAGCTCAATAAATTCATTTTTATTTTATTATCGTTTATTTGCCTTTTAACTATTATCTTTTATATATGTTCATAGCCTTCTGTTTTTCATCCATGCTGTTTTAATTTGTGTAAGGCGCCTTGAGTCCCACCCTAAGGCAAGGGCAGGATATAATTAACAACAACAACAACAACAACAACAACAACAACAACAACAACAACAACAACAACAACACACTTCCAGCGGAGATTCATTAGTCATCCTCACCTCTGACTTTTGGGCATCTCGTGAATACCTTTTTATGCCAACGGGCCTGATCTGTTTAATTTTTCTTAAGATTGGCCAGTCAAATGATCATTTGGTACTGTCTAATGTCTGTATGTTAGAGCTATGGTTTTCCCAATAGTGATGTATGGAAGTGAGAGCTGGACCATAAAGAAGGCTGATCGCCAAAGAATTGATGCTTTTGAATTATGGTGCTGGAGGAGACTCTTGAGAGTCCCATGGACTGCAAGAAGATCAAACCTATCCATTCTGAAGGAAATCAGCCCTGAGTGCTCACTGGAAGGACAGATCCTGAAGCTGAGGCTCCAATACTTTGGTCACCTCATGAGAAGAGAAGACTCCCTGGAAAATACCCTGATGTTGGGAAAGATGGAGGGCACTAGGAGAAGGGGACGACAGAGGACGAGATGGTTGGACAGTGTTCTCGAAGCTACGGACATGAGTTTGACCAAACTGCGGGAGGCAGTGGAAGACAGGAGTGCCTGGCGTGCTCTGATCCATGGGGTCACGAAGAGTCGGACATGACTAAACAACAACAACAAAGCTTTTGATTGATTAGCTAATAGAACTATCAGGCAGCAAAGTTTTAACCCGTGATTAAAACATTCGTTGATTAGTCGTACTGCCTCATTGATCAGAGCTGATGAAAAATATCTGGGAATCTGGGTATCAGAATCGGCGATGGGGTGGCGACGGCAGCTACAATCTAAATTCACATGGGTTTCAAGACGGATGGATTTTTCCCCGGGTTGGGGCCGCTGCGCAATCGTTAACACTTTGTTCCAATGTAATATTTGCGGGAGGCAGTGCAAGACAGGAGTGCCTGGCGTGCTATGGTCCATGGTGTCACGAAGAGTCAGACATGACTAAACGACTAAACAACAACAATGTCTGTATGGTATTTTGTTTTTTTTATTATATTTAAGTATCCATTGCCTTATACCCCACTGACATTGTACACGAGATGGCATATAAATACCTTTGTGAATAAATTGAGCGCGCCTGCAGCCGTGCTTATTCTCAGATAACCAACGGGGAGAACACATTTTAATGCAAAATCTCAAATCCTCCCGGATCGTTTGCACATCTACCAATGCCCTCCTATAGGCAAAAAAAAACCAGACTGCGCGTTGGGTCAGGCTAGCAGCCTTTTGCTGTCTGACACTCCGGCTGAATCCATCTGTATGCAACAGATTTCAAAATGGTTCAGGAGTCAGACGTTCTCTCCAGGAAATTGTGCGAAGGAGGCTGAGAATTTCTTTGAGGTCTTGGCACCTCGACCAAAACTACAATTCCCAAGATCCTTTCAGGGAGGGCAGGAATAGAACCAAGCTGGCTAAAACTGGTAATCAAAAACAGATATGCAAGTTTGTTGCGTAGATTAGGGGTGGATAGAATTTAAGTCTGTCAGATTTTTACGGGGACCCAAAGTTCTGCCAAGCAGAGTCGCGTGCAAAAGGCAGAATTCAAGAGCACATTTGAACCTTACAGGAGCTTCCCTTTTATTTAGCATTCATCACAATCTGTTTTCAGGGAGGTTAGACGGCATGGCGTCAGAGCAAATGTTATTATCCGACACTTTCCAGTGCATTTCTCGTATCACTTTCCTTATCGCTAAAAAGTCTGGTCTTCTGGGGAAAAGAGTTTGTTGCACAACACATCCCAGGCAACTGCAACTCTTCGGCCTGAATTTCCAGAATTAAATCCCACCTGGAAATAGCAAGAACTTGGGAGCACATTTGTTTTCAGCACCGAAACAGAACCAAGCTCGCATTACAAAAGTCCACTCTTGGCTCTTCCCAAGTTTTCAATGTTTCAGCAGCTTCGTTTAAGGCAGAAAAAAGGAGTTCCTTGGTTGCTGAGAAGTATTAAACGGGGAGTCTAAAAACCCCGGACGATCTACTATAAATCATTAGGAGATGATTTACCAGTAGATCTTGAACAACCGCCCGCCCGCTTCTGATGTGATAACAGGAGAGAAGAGGGAAGCCAACACAATCTTTTCAGAAAAGAAATATCATTGCCAAATAGGATGAGCTGACCGAACGACTTCTCGGCGTGTACACACTTCTGGGGTGCAGGGTAAAGTTGACGTAACTGAGCCGAGCGTCACGTGAGACCCCCTGGGGCAAGGGGTACAAGGGGTACAACTTTGCTCCTGCAAAGTTTTTAATCCAAATTAGCGCGCCAGAGCTCAGATAATTCCACAGCAACGTACGGCCACCTCTAACGCACATTTTAACTTGCGTGATTTCAACCCTATGTGGCTGGTGGAAACGGCGCAAGTCAAATCCAAGCAAAGCAGAGAGCTTAAAAATTATTTTTGCACGGGCTCCCTCCCCTTGGGTCACCCAGCACAAAAAGAGCTTTTAATTGCTAGACAATTCCCCCTCTATCTCCCCTTCCCAGTTAGCTGCAGGAGAGCTCCAAGATTTCGGGTGCACGCAATTTTCGTGTATGCTGAACTGAACCCATGCGCAGGGTGCGGCCGTACTGTATAAGTTTATCGGGTCTTGCGGCCCAAAAATCCCACACAACTTTCCTCAACAGGGGTGAGAGGGTCGTATCAGACAGCTACCCTGTCGCAAAAACACAGCTTGCGACGCAACGTAAAGCAATCGAGCCACGCAACAAATTTCAGAGGCGTACATCCCAAAATAAGCGTGCCCCTCAAGTATTTTTATTTATTGCATTTGTATACTGCCCTTCATCCGCAAATCTCAGGAATCGCCTTCCAACCAGGCCACTTTTCTACGTGGAAAAACTGCCTTATATCCCGAGTTAGACCTTAGCTCAGGGTTTCAGGAAGGGGACCCTCCCAACCCTACCTGCCGGGGACTGAATCCGGCAACTTTTGCAGACGCAAAACAGATGGTCTTCATCAGGGCAAACCCTTCCCTATTGAGCCCAGCGGTCCGCCAGGGTCCTGGACCGAGAAAGCTCTTTTGCATTGCTTGCTTTCTGACCAGCGATGTCAGGGATTTAATTTCTGAGCTTTCTGTACTGCCATAGAGCCTGGGTAGGCAAACTAAGGCCCGGGGGCCGGATCCGGCCCAACTGCCTTCTAAATCCAGCCCGCAGACGGCCCGGGAATCAGCGTGTTTTTACATGAGTAGAATGTGTGCTTTTATTTGAAATGCATCTCTGGGTTATTTGTGGGGCATAGGAATTCGTTCATTTCCCCCCCCAAAAAATATATAGTCCGGCCCCCCCACAAGGTCTGAGGGACAGTGGACCGGCCCCCTGCTGAAAAAGTTTGCTGACCCCTGGCCATAGAGCCATGGTCTTTCCTATTGCTGCAATCGCAGAATCCGGCTTGTAAAAAAGTGAAGAAGTCTGCAGTTCCCAGGCTGTTCATGCCATCATGTTGTGCCACCAGGGCAGGACTTTTGGGGGTCCCCAAACGCAGCAGAGCGGGGCTCACTGTGTTTTGAAAGAGGTGGAAACAACACCCAGTCTAAAGAGGGGAGCTTTCCATTAAAACAGAACCTAAAAAAAAACTAGTTAACTGCTCTACTGGGTTGTAGGTCGAAACACGGGGAAAGTTGTGGTCACGGCAGAGAAATCAACACCAGGACAACTCCGCTTAAAAGCGTTTTGGTAGCGGACATTGATGCGACTAATGTGCTGGTCTCTCTCACACACACACACACACACACACACACACACCCGAAATTTGCCTGCTGCCTTTCAGATCCTAAGGCCACCCGAGGCAGCCCACTTCAATAAATAAAAGAACGAAAGCAATCCTTTTTGGAAAATATAGACACCCGTGGCCCAAACACATCCGAGTCACAGATTAGAACGCCGCGCACAGCCTCGGCCTGCAATGCACACAGAACATCTCTGCGTACTTTCGCCGGCTTAAATATTCATTGTTGGAGCAGCTAAAGGGCTTTTTTCCCACTCACAATGCTCCTATCGCTCACGCTTCCGGGGGCAAGTGAGGGTTTTGATCCATGGAAATGGTGGAGCCACCGAGTTAGTGGACGGTAGCGGAAAGACTAAAATCCTGACCTGAAAAGGGGAGAGGGCGATGGACTTAGAATCACCCGAGGATCCTCTAGTCGAGGCACCCCCAACCTGCGGCCCTCCAGATGTTTTGGCCTACAACTCCCATGATCCCTAGCTAACAGGACCAGTGGTCAGGGATGATGAGAATTGTCGTCCAAAACATCTGGAGGACCGAAGGCTGGGGATGCCTGCTCTAGTCCAACCCCCCCGCGATGCAGGACTGTGCGGCTGTCCCATACGGGGATCGAACCTGCAACCTTGGCGTTGTCTGCACCCCGCTCTAACCAACTGAGCTGTCCAGCCTGACTTCTTTCACGGCTGGGGGATGAAAGCACCTTCCTGTGCAAGGCAAGGAAGCGATGGAGCTTCTCTTGGGATGTTTTCTGGACTGCTAACCCACACCAGCTCCAACAAAGCATGGTTAGCGGTGAGGGATCATGGGAGTTACAGTTCAACATGATCTGGAAGGTCACACCCCTCGTCCACCCGACACGGAGGCATGCCGTAGGTCTGTGGTCATGTGCGATCGGTATGCACCTCTGATTTGTTGTTCACCCCCGGAGGCACACTCCATTGTCTCTCGAGACAGACGGATGCCAACAAGGTACACCAAGGATGAACATCAAGGGCAGGTGCAGAAACATACCTGATCGAAACCAGGCTGCAGGAGATTCTACATTTAGGGGATTCACACTTTTAAAGGCACATTAACACCTAGAATCATAGAATCACAGAGTTGGAAGAGACCACAAGGGCCATCCAGTCCAACCCCCTGCCAAGCAGGAAACACCATCAAAGCATTCTTGACATATGCCTGTCAAGCCTCTGCTTAAAGACCTCCAAAGGAGGAGACTCCACCACACTCCTTGGTAGCAAATTCCACTGCCGAACAGCTCTTACTGCCAGGAAGTTCTTCCTAATGTTGAGGTGGAATCTTCTTTCTTGAAGTTTGAATCCATTGCTCCGTGTCCGCTTCTCTGGAGCAGCAGAAAACAACCTTTCTCCCTCCTCCATATGACATCCTTTCATATATTTGAACATGGCTATCATATCACCCCTTAACCTTCTCTTCTCCAGGCTAAACACCTGAAAGAGATTAAGGTCCCCTGTCCACATCTCGGCTTAATACGTATCTCCTCCAACTCCTGCTGTCCAACGCTGTCCTGCTAACTAAATCTGGAGATTCTCTATGTTTTGAAAATCCGAATAGGAGAGCGCCACAACGGTTGCATGGTAATCTCTGGATTTAGGGGGAAAGGAAAGTTGTGGGAACAGCAGGATTTCGAGGAGAAAGCCGTGCGAGCGAGGGGGAATTAAAGGAGATACCCGTGGGTTCGCAATCCACAAGGAGATGGAGCGTCGCCGAGACGCCAAGACACTCGAGATCCATCTCAGCCAAGTCTAGGGTGTGGCAGAATTTCAAAGAGCGCTGGGTTGCGAGACGGGAAGAGGACCAACTCGGATCCCTTGGAGGACAAGACATCCCATCTCTCGGGCTAAAATGTTTGCCATCTGATCGCGAAGGACAAAATGCAAAGCACACTCCTTTTTTCACTGGGAAAGAAAGATGATAATAAAGAATAGATGAGCAATTCCAGGGAGGGGAAGATATTGCATCAAACTCTCACATCCTTTTAGACGTACGTTATTTATTTTTTTATTGCCACAATAACCATCACAGATGGGTGCCCCCCCCCTCCACAAACACCCTTCCCCGGTCTTGGCTGAGACAGAGCCCAGGGTGAAAGAATCGCAACCTTTACTTTCGAAAAGGCGCCTCACCTTTTTTTGATAGGGCGGTCAACCAATTTATGGACTCATTAACTCGTCGCATTTAAATAAATTTGCACATGACGGGAACCTCAGCTCGCCGAGATACCGGAGGAAAGCGCAAGGATGCAACTATTTAGAAATCAAAAGCTGTTGCCGGAAGGAAAGCCTGCCTTTAATGTATCTGTGTGACCTTTGCAGCAGTCATTCGCCGGGACCAATATCACCTCCTCACAAACAAAACATGCGCCATTGAGACAGCCGAGGCAGCAGATCAATCAACTTTTTAAAAAAGCTTTCTAAGTTGATTAATCTGTTGCAGCCCTACACATCTCGCTTGGGAGGGGAACCAAACAGCTATCTATGCACAACACACACACACAAACACAAATATTCCGATTCACACCAAACTCGCACGCCAGAAGTGGCGGCTGCAGAAGTCACAAAAAGGATGCGCAACTCATGCTAAACTCTCTCTTTCTTCTGAGGTGAGTTAAGAGAGTGTTGGGGGGGGGGAGAGAGAGAAGCCCCCAGCCACAAAATGGATAGGGAAAAGATACGCTCAAGCCACAGAGTCTTTGCTGAGTTGGGCAGAACAATTTAAAACGCGATTGCTCTGTGTGTGTTCTCGGGAAACAACAAATTTTCCTCTTGAGAAACAACCTTCGCTTGCTTGGTTTTAAACAATCGAGGGCAGCCCACAGGCCAGAGCTTCTGAGGATGTGTCCCCCCCATCTTTGCCCACAATTTTTCCAGCGTTCCCCCTTCCCTATTTTTTTTTTTTTTTACGCAACTCTAACTAACTGAAGCTCCCTGGACCACTCTGTCCTCTGGGCCCATCCTTCCCCTTTCAGACCTAAATCTGCAGGAAAATAATAATAATAATAATAATAATAATAATAATAATAATAATAGCACTCCTCTACCCTCCAAAATCCCCAAACAGGGGAGAGTCCAACACCGGGGGTGGGGTGGGGATACCTCTGCTGGGACACAAATGGGAATAAATTTTAAAAATTACACAAAAGCAGCAGTTGTATGTTGAATTTTTTTTTTTTGCAAAGTTCTGCTGTGAGAGCCCCATTGGCATGAACGTGGCCTTGGGCTGGAGGCAGTCTGTGTTCTTGCCAAACCCATTCATTTCTAGGGGGCTTCTAGGCTGGAGAAATTTTCCGCCGGATTGTGGCCACCAAATCAGAGAAAAGAGAGAGAGACTGGAGGCCTGCTCTGCTCAGGTTTGCAATTCTTAAATAAGTAAATGTGGAGAACCTGCCCCCCCCCCCCGGTCCCTGTTGATTGTTTCCAACAGAGTTTCAATGATCAGATGTGCACATTTATCAAGAAGCGGGAGAGAGGGAAGGGGGGGGGGAAATGTGTGATGTTTTTTTAAAAACGTAATTTTCCCCTCCTCCCTCTGGAGGAGATTTTTAAGGTGAGAGAAAAGGTAGTAAGAAGGAGAAACATGCGCATGCACACACACACACACACACACACCATGATTTAGGCAAATAGGCCTATTAAGTTCTAATATATATTTCTGTTGCTAGGAAGCGTTGCCTCGCATGGCGACAGAGCGCAAATTGTAGCACTTATGAATCACAGGTTGGTTTTTTTTCAAGTGTGAGAGAGATTTTTCTGACAAACAACCGCCTTGCTTTCCTCTCTCCCCCCCCCAATTCCCCCCCCCCAATTTCCCAAGGACACTACTGTGCTTTTTTCCAAAAATAAAAATGATGTGATCCCTAATCTCAGTTTTTATGTAAATTTTTCCAATCCAACCTCCTCCTTCCTTAAGGAGAGGGGGGGGGGGAAATGTGCAAGGAGGACTAGGGTTTCAGAAGTTATTGGGGGTTTTAGCCACAATTGTTAACAGATGGGGAGTCAGTTTCTGGGACTCAAGCAGCAGTGTGTGTGTGTGTGTGTGTGTGTGTTAGGAGAGAGAGGAGAGAGAGAAGTACAGTATTCATCCCATCTCAAGAGCACCTCAACCAGCTCTAGGGGGGAAATGGCCAGATATGGAAGAGAAGCAAGAAATAAAAGTATGTTTTTAGTCTGACCTATTAAAGCTGTGATGTGGAAGGGGTGAGTGAGTGAGTGTGTCTGCCTGCGAGCACATGCATTTCACCCAAATGGGCAGTGCGTAAGAACTTCCTGTCCTGCCCATTCATTTCAATGCACAGCAGAACAACTTCCCAAGCGAGGGAGGGGGTGCCCCCTCCTGCCCCCCCCAAAGGATTTGTGCGTTTTGAACATTTAATCCACACATACGGAAGAGAAAAAGAGACAGGAAGTGGATGTGAGCACACAAAAGAGGGCCACAGATAATTCTGCACAGACCCACCCAAATCGCAAAAAAGTTGAAAGCACCCCCAACACACCCCAAATGCCCTTTCAACAACCATTATGGAACCAAACATTTAAGTGTGCAGAAAATCTCTTGCAGCAGCTGCTCTGCAAAAACAAAAAAAAGGCCATCGCAGCAACACATACAAGCTCATCATTCAATCTTTAGATTACAGATGAGCATGGTTTATAAATTATCCCTGGCGCACAGAGGGTGCAAGCAAACCCTCCTGGATTGCGGACATTCCATATTTAATTAGGGGGAGTTCCACTGAAATTAACTTGCAAGAGCAAATGTGTTTTAGCATCAGGGTGTTAAGGACACAAAACACACACCAACACAGCTGACAACTCTTTGGTAGTGCCATTTTGCAGAGAGGGGTGGGTGGAACTTTCAAACGCAAGTTATCTTTGAGAACCCTGTGGAGCCAGGCATAGCCCTCCCTAACTAGCTGGAGAGTCAGTTATCAAAATAAACTCTCCAGGGCTAAGAGGGGAGGGGGGAGAGAGAGAAGGAAACCACACTTGAAGGAGAGGAAGACAGTGGAATCAAAACTTGCTTCACTCTGGATATATATTTTTAAACAAACAACTCTTGATGCAAACCCAAGAATCAAATTCTCACCCAGTTGCAAGTCTTGTCCTCCTAACCCAGCCGGATGAAACCCACAAGAGTAGGAAATGGAAGATCCAGAAGTTTGCAAAAGGGAAATGTATTAAAAATGTTAAGGGAGCTGGAGCGAAACTGGTGTGAAACTAGAAGGGCTCCGTTGGTCCTTCCCTTGAAATCTGACCACCACAACTACCCGCACCAAAGCACAAGGGATATTATATTTCCCTAGATTCTCTGGTTTTGGAGTCCAGGATTTTGCAAACTCAAGAATCCAAGTAAGATTTTCTTTCTTTTTAAATAATGCACACATCGATTTCTCTCCCCCCCCCCCACCCCTGTGCCAAACTTCTGCGCGCACGCCCCCACCAGGAGAATTTGCACAGTGCAATATCCCACGATATCCCAGCACACAACATATACTTAGTTTGGACCCGGTGCCTAAGCAGGGAACACAACCCATATATATATATACACACACACTCCAAAATACTTACTTTTTGTTCGAGGTGTTCCAATAGATTGGTTCCAAGCTTGAGTCCTTCTATAAACCAGAGTTCTAGCAAAGCGAACAGGAGACCTGTATAAAATCCAACCCATGAGATTCCTGGGGCCATTATTGCAAGAGAGGCACAACTCCTTTTTCCTTTTTTTTTTTGTGGAGGAAGGGGGGGCACCAAATCTCCTTCAGTCTTTTTTCTCCCCCCCCCCCTTTTCTCTCTTTCTTCGCCTTTGTTTTCTTTCTTTGACAATCTCTCTCTCGCGCACACACACAAAAATCCAAGAAGGCAGAGAGAGAGAGAGAGAGAGCAACACTCCTTTTTTTTGCAAACAGACCGGGGCTAAAAGCGCAGACGCACGCAAAAGAGAATACTAATAATATTGTTATTTTGCATGTGTTTT